>NW_018176985.1:0-243 GCF_001263595.1 Phalaenopsis equestris
TAAATAAGGAAAACAATACTAATATAGATAACGAAACACACAAACACAGATATATATCTGTTTGTTTCGTCGCTTTCGTCTGTTTCGCCGTTGACACAGTACGTTTTCTTCAGCTGCTCGTGCTTCGTCCCGAGATAGGCTCGCATTCGTCAGGCTCGGCTTCTAAGGCGTCATGCGTCTTCGGCTTCGGCAGCTTCCCGTTCGAGTCTGTTTGTGCGTCTGTCTGTTTCCTTCGGAGCGGGT
>NW_018176986.1:0-243 GCF_001263595.1 Phalaenopsis equestris
AATTTTTTTTTTATTTTAGTGAGATGGCTATAAATAAATAATTATTTTAAAATAAAAATAATTAAAATATCATGTCTCATTTTTTTTTATTTAAAATCATATTCAAATATTGGAAAGGAAAGCAATCTAAATTTAGAGTATTGTATATGGAAATAGTGTAAAAAATTATTATTGTGGCGTTCAAATCTTATAAAAATATTTTTACTATTTATTATGTCACTCTGTTTAGCCCTCTATTAAACG
>NW_018176987.1:0-243 GCF_001263595.1 Phalaenopsis equestris
ACCAATTAGTCACAACTAGGAAAGTGGTTTCTAACTATTTAGCATTCATTAAAACTGTTGGCTCTACTATATTTTCTATGATAATTTTTTTTTTGGAAAACACCTATCCACTTTTATGTCAAAGTCAACACTGATGGGAGTTTTTTCTCATAAGGAGCTGGTATAGGTGGGGTGTTCATAGATCACCAGGGTAGATGCTTGCTTTTCTTTCAATCTCCTATCATTGTTGTGGATGCAATGGAG
>NW_018176988.1:0-243 GCF_001263595.1 Phalaenopsis equestris
GATCTGTTCGAAACCATCCCCAATAGATGGAGGTGCGACATTAAGAACAGTGAAGAAAGAAGCTCTGATAAACACACAAAAAACTCGGCATGAAAACAACCAAAGCTGAAATGGAGAAAACGTTGTAAGACGGGAAGACGAGCCGCAGCGTCAGGAAAACTCCTGTGTCGGGAAAACTTGCGAGACGAGGCTTTTTCAATATAATATATATGCACGCACACGCACACGCACACGCACACACAC
>NW_018176989.1:0-243 GCF_001263595.1 Phalaenopsis equestris
TTACCATGGTGGGTAATGGGTTTGTCATGGGGTTATACAAGCCATATTGAATTCAAATGGGTTGTGTATGACCCAATACCAATAGGTCTTGGATTATTTTTAGGGTTGTAAATGTGAATTATAGGTTTTGATATAGCCATAGAGTTTGTCTTGCCATGGGTTTAACCCAAAAATTTTTATTTAAACCCTATGTCTAATTAACTTGAACTTCATTCTTTTTAATTAATTAAATGATTAATTAAT
>NW_018176990.1:0-243 GCF_001263595.1 Phalaenopsis equestris
TTTAAGCAACAACAGAGTTGCCGTAGGGTTTCTTCACTCACTGTAGTTAGTAAACAATAAGGAGGCCATTGCAACTTTAATTTAAATGAAATTTAACTGTCTTAGAACAGAAAAATAAGATTTGACATTTGAGTCTGTTTGGAGTGGCATTTAAGCTTGACTTGATCTTGATTAGTTTGTTTTAATACATGTTTAGAATTTAATGGCCATAATTTTTAAATTAACATAGTATATTTTATTGGA
>NW_018176991.1:0-243 GCF_001263595.1 Phalaenopsis equestris
TCAATTTGGACTTAGCCCAAGCCTAGTCCAATCTAGACCCAAGTCCAGCCCAACATGCCAAAAGTCACCAAAATTCCAAATCCCTCAAGTTGAACCCCCAATTGGACTCAAAATTACTTCAATCCTTGACCAAAAATGTTCATTAAAATCTTCTACACAATCTTGATCAATCAATTGGGCCCAAGGTCATGGCTAGCCTAGACCAAACGCAAGCTTTAGCCAAATTGACCTACATGGACCCCT
>NW_018176992.1:0-243 GCF_001263595.1 Phalaenopsis equestris
TGATTATGTATAGGAAGTTATATTAGGGAAGTAAATTTTTGAATATAAAAATGAGTAAGAGAATTTTGCTGAAACCTACAGAGATGAAGAAAAACTTCAAGTTAAAAATTTTATTGTGGAACTGATAAATATTGTGTCACTATCTTTTGTGAGAGAAATTGTAATTTTAAAAAATATAGAAGAGTTAGACTTTTATTTTGAATACTTAATTTTCTTTAATTAAAAATAATTTTGAAAACTATT
>NW_018176993.1:0-243 GCF_001263595.1 Phalaenopsis equestris
CTGCTTCCTGGCTTAAGTGGCTGGCCCGGATTATCATTCTGCAACTGTGGTTTCTACTATTTTTTGTTCAACAATTTGATTGGATTAACTAGCATTTTAAAAGCCACGCTTTTAGCATTACATTAAATTTATATTTTGTTAACTAAAAGCTTTGAAATGTAACAATAACAAGCTTGCTGGCCATAGATTTTAGCGTCCTGGTTGTGACTGCTAATGATAGGTTTACTAGAGATACCATTTTAT
>NW_018176994.1:0-243 GCF_001263595.1 Phalaenopsis equestris
CTTCAACGATCTTGCAAAATAAAGTTAGCAGATAATTATGTTTTTGTATGTTTGTTAATTTTCAATTTTTAGACAACCTGGTCAAGATGTCTATGACACCGTCATTCCAAGGTCATCAGGTACCCTTGTCTACTTACTCTGAGAGGTGGTCAAACCTACTATGACCGGAATATTCTTGTCAGTATCCATAGATTGCTTCATCCAATAGATCTTTGTAGATTTGGGTATCTGGGGTTCAAGTTG
>NW_018176995.1:0-243 GCF_001263595.1 Phalaenopsis equestris
CCCAAACGGGCGTCGAACTCCCATCCTTCTTCTTTAATGACAACTTCTCTGATCTCACAGCTTGCATAACATACTTATCATGAATGCACTTATTGCAAGTGTGGCTTAATGCAAACTGGACTTGATCCATGCTAGTTCTGGCTTAGTAGTTACCTCTTTTATGTCAATTTTAGCACAATCCAAGCCAAATATAGAGTCCACATTTTTATTTGACTTCTGATCCTTAGAATAAATTTGGTTTTT
>NW_018176996.1:0-243 GCF_001263595.1 Phalaenopsis equestris
AAGTTAGCGATTAAAGTTCAATAAATATATATAAAGTACCTCATATCATTCAATTCTTCCGTATTTACATATCTCACACCTATAATTTCGACTTTACACACACACAATGCTCAAATTTTTAATATCACATCATAAAATAGTACTATTACCACTTCTTAAAAGTAAAATATATATTTTCAATAAGTTTCAAGCACCAAAATGTCATGCATGCAAATATAAAAGCTTAGATGTGAGATATGTAAA
>NW_018176997.1:0-243 GCF_001263595.1 Phalaenopsis equestris
ATTTTGCCACTGCAAAAATATTTCTCATTTCAGCATTAGAACTTAATAATTTTTTTACCGCGAAAAAACTTTTTTGTTCAGTATGGATAACAATTTCTATAGAAGTTATTGTTTTTTCAAATCAGAATTTTTAGCCATGGCATGTTTCTAGTCTCTCAAGCTCTGTGTTTTATTCTTATGTAAGATTATTTTTAGAACTTGTGTACCTAGTCAAGATTGATTTAAAAATAGAATCTTGTAAGT
>NW_018176998.1:0-243 GCF_001263595.1 Phalaenopsis equestris
GTAGTTCCTCCCCTCAAAGAAATAAGCATATTCTTTTAAATAAAAGAATAAATGTCAATTGATTTATTCATCTGAATACAATAGTTCAATGTGGCTCTTTCTCAAGTTAACTCACTGAAGTGATTAGTAGAAAGTAACCTACTAGTAATAAAATAATGTCAGGCAAAAGAATGAACATCTAGCTTTGAGAAAGAAAAATTCACTCGGCGTCCATTCTTAATCTTCCATACTCCATTATCATCA
>NW_018176999.1:0-243 GCF_001263595.1 Phalaenopsis equestris
TATATATATATATATTAAGGAGGGAAGTTTATCTTATTTCATTGCATAAGTGCTCTCCCAAATCCACTTTAATGCAACATATATAGCCACACTTTTAATCCTATTGTCACTCTTATCAATTCTCTAACTATTATTTGTATTTCTTAGAAATTTGTAACAATTACTAATAAAATTCAACTACATAAATCAAACTTTAAAATTATAAAAATATTTATAATTAAAATAAACTATTTGTAAAGGATA
>NW_018177000.1:0-243 GCF_001263595.1 Phalaenopsis equestris
AGAATTTTATTAGCTGGGGAATTACATCGTCAAGCGCCTCGACGTTTATAAGAAAGACTTCTCATCTCTCTCTTCCTCTCCCTCTCCTCTCCTCTCTCTGTAAAATCAACGCCTGAGAGAGATTACATGGGGAGTTGTAGCATGTCTATTTATTAATATTATCATACTAATAGACCACTAAAGAATTGATTAAATAACTAATTGAGCCCATTAATTATTTCATTTTCTCTTATGCAGCAAATC
>NW_018177001.1:0-243 GCF_001263595.1 Phalaenopsis equestris
TCAAACTAAAATACAACAAAACGACAAAATTAATTTCAAGCAGATTATCAAACCCTTAGGTCTAACCCAAATTGGACCAAACTTCAACCTTAGGTCTAACCAATATTAGAACTAAACCTCAAACCCACGGTCGAACCCAAATTAGACATAACTTCAATTTTATGTATAACCAACATAAGACCTAAACACTCCGGTCCAACCCAAATCAGACCTAACTTTAACCTTAGGTCTACCAAACATTAG
>NW_018177002.1:0-243 GCF_001263595.1 Phalaenopsis equestris
ACAGAAAATGAGAATATTAAGATGAATATAATGTAAAACTATGAATGATAATAAAAATATATATAAAGGATAAAAGTCATTAGTGGTTTATGCATGTACCATGAAGGAAAGAAGAAGAAGCAATAATAAAATGGGTAGATAAGAATTAGTGCAGAAAATTAAAAAGGAAATGAATAATAACATGAACAAAAGTTGTGCAAAACTTATTTAAGAACTCATACAACACTACGAAGAAAAAAAAAA
>NW_018177003.1:0-243 GCF_001263595.1 Phalaenopsis equestris
ACACCCTTTGGACTTTTATTAAAGAAGACTTGGATTTTACTCTCTCCATGCCTCTCTCATATTCTCTCTTTCTCTTTTCTAATGCTTCCTCTCTCAATCTTTCTCCCTCACTCTCAACACTCTTTTTGACTGTTATACTCTCGCTAACTCTCTCTCTTGCTTTTTCTCTTTCTATGCGAGAAAGAGTGAGAGAAAGGTAGATTGATATTTTGTGAGATAGAAAGAGAGATAATAGATAGAGGG
>NW_018177004.1:0-243 GCF_001263595.1 Phalaenopsis equestris
AAACTCTTTATCTATGTGCTATTAGCCTGCTAAGGTTGATATTTATGTAAACGTATAATTGGTTGATCTTGAATTTATGCCAATTGATTACTACGACACTTTCACGGCTATTTCAATAATTGTAGAAATTGGATGTATAATAGGTAATTTTTTTTACATTTGCATAGTATTCTTTTCTTATAACTATACTTTCTTGAATATGGATGCTTGATCATAAGAATTGTATTACATATGTTTTATCAA
>NW_018177005.1:0-243 GCF_001263595.1 Phalaenopsis equestris
AAAATCATAATTTTAAATTTCTTTGAACACATCACTTAAACCACAATTATTCTTAATAAACAGATAACAACTAGTGGGTTTAGCACACTAGTTAAACCATAATTTTAAACTAAAAAGGTAAATGACTATTTTGCCTCTCTTGTGGATGAGTTGTTTAGTTGTTTGGTTTGTGCGTTTTGAGAGCAGCTGATTTGCAGGTGTTACATTGTAAAAATTAAAATACAACTTGACATTCATATATAA
>NW_018177006.1:0-243 GCF_001263595.1 Phalaenopsis equestris
TGAAATCTCCACCAACAAACCAATTATCATTAATGGTGTTCCCCATAGACTCAATTTTATGTGAAAGCTGCAATTTTTCATGAATATGAGAGCTAGAGTAAACAAAAAGTACCCCATCCATGATAATCATCCGAAGTAATTTGAGATAGAATATACTGCTCCTTATCTTCAACAATAGATATGGTGACTGTAGGCTTCCAAAAAATCTAAATTTTGTTATTAACATTGCAATAAGAGCAATAA
>NW_018177007.1:0-243 GCF_001263595.1 Phalaenopsis equestris
ATAGCAGAAGCGTAAGGAACCTTACTCATGTAGTCATGTTTCTCCTCTGACTTGGGTGACTTATTTTTGTCGAGTCTATAGTGACTGCTTAAAGGTGTGTCAACTGGTTTGGCCTTATCCATGTTAAACCTGCTAAGCACCCTTGTCACATATTCAGTCTGTGAAAGCGTCAACGTGCCTCTAATTCTGTCTCTGACAATCCAAATGCCAAGGATTTGTTTTGCCGCTCCCAAATCTTTCATT
>NW_018177008.1:0-243 GCF_001263595.1 Phalaenopsis equestris
ATATATATCAATTTGTTTGTGAGTGCATAAACCCAGTAAAGGTCTTGCATCACAGAGAGAAATGTGTGTGTGTGATATGAAGACGAATGAGAGGCCTGAGAGGAACTTTAGAAAATGTTTCAAATTATTATGTCTGTTCAGCCAAAAAGTCAAGCCTCTTGGAGGCTCGCTGAGTTACAAGATTTTAGAACGAGAAAGAGAGAAGAATTCCCTTCAAGAAATAAAAATTCAAAGAGTCACACT
>NW_018177009.1:0-243 GCF_001263595.1 Phalaenopsis equestris
AAGTTGGGCTTGAGCTTGGATTGGATCCAATTTA
Organism: Phalaenopsis equestris; assembly: GCF_001263595.1. Classification (NCBI taxonomy): domain Eukaryota; kingdom Viridiplantae; phylum Streptophyta; class Magnoliopsida; order Asparagales; family Orchidaceae; genus Phalaenopsis; species Phalaenopsis equestris. The sequence continues at coordinate 35 of NW_018177009.1, forward strand.
TTGAGCAACTTGGTGTGGATGATTGTCATGAAGAGTTTTTAAAAGGATTGGGGTGATTTTTGAATTGATTTTGGGGAATTGATTTGATCATGTGGCTCAATTTAGGGAAATTGGGTCATGGTCAAAATTGGGGCTTTTAGATTTGGGTTAGCAATTGGGTTTGAAATTGAGCTTATATTTGGTTTCAATTGGAATTGAGGATGATGAAT
>NW_018177010.1:0-243 GCF_001263595.1 Phalaenopsis equestris
AATTAAGATAATTTTTAATACATCATGCTTGTGTATTTTTAGTTCTAACTCGGCCTTTCTTAACAAAAGTTGAATCCAAAACATATATTCTCCTAACCCGATCATCAGATGGTCGTCGTTTAATATGACCAAGCCATCTAAGATGACTCTTTCTAATTTTGTTTGTCACTGAAGCTACACAAACTCTTTCATGGATATATTTATTTAACATTTTATCTTTAAGTGTAAAGCCACTCATCCACC
>NW_018177011.1:0-243 GCF_001263595.1 Phalaenopsis equestris
GGCGGAAGCTCATCGATAACGAGTTGATGCTTTAAGAGGATAATTATTGGCACCACTTTTGATGTCATACTTGGGGTGTCCACTTGAATGATATAGGGTTGTGCTCAGCCTATCGTAGTCCAAGACATTCAGTTGTACTTCTTGGTACGTGCTTCGGGCACGAGTCCATGACCGGCACCGATTCATCCCTAGCAGTGAGAGCTTACTTGTGGGTGGCGATTATTCTGGCACGGGGCGTGTTTA
>NW_018177012.1:0-243 GCF_001263595.1 Phalaenopsis equestris
CTTTCCTTTTTGAATAATTTTTTTGAGTTTCTTTTTTTTTTTTTTTAATAATTCGGAAGTTTATTTTCGTGGCCGGTGATTCTTTCGGCTTGAAGCTGTCCCCACCTCCAACCTACCAACGGACAGGATGCGCCCACTTCATTATCGTACGGTGATAAACAGCATGCGGTGGTTTTAGGATTTCCGTTTTCAACCCTCGTTTTGCCGCACGTGCAACAGCACCGACTCAAGCCAAAGGCCAAG
>NW_018177013.1:0-243 GCF_001263595.1 Phalaenopsis equestris
TTGGCCACCAAAATTTTTTTGAGGCAATGCAATCAATTTTATTAATTTGATAGATGTGGTCATATAGGGTCAAGTAAGTCCATTTGGGTCGGTTGATTTAAACGTCCAATCAAGCTACACTAAACTTTTACTTGGCTCCATAAGATCACTCATAACTTATTGGGATCAATTCAAAGAATTGCCAAAGGCACATTTCCAAATTATAAGGTTTAGGTTCAGGCTAACCTAATTAGGTCCTTTTAC
>NW_018177014.1:0-243 GCF_001263595.1 Phalaenopsis equestris
TCACTAGCATCACACAATAACTCAAATGGTTTCTCCTAATCAGGTAAAACTATTATAGGAGCAGTGATTAAATTTTCTTTAAATAATTCAAAGACATTGATGCATTTTTGGTTGAAATGAAATTTTGCATCTTTTTCTAATAATTGTCATAGAGGCATAGTAATTTTCAAAAAAATCTTTAACATATCGCCTGTCGAAACTAGCATGTCTTTCAAAAATTAATTATATCTTTTTCTAATAATT
>NW_018177015.1:0-243 GCF_001263595.1 Phalaenopsis equestris
GATGGATATCAAAAAGGCTTTTGATACCATTAGATAGGAATTTATTATTAATATTTTACATACCATTGGTTTTAGTGAGGAGTTTTGGTTTACTTATTAAAATAATCCTTGATATTAATTTCTAATCTTTGTTGATTAATGGGAATAGTTGCAGTTCCTTTAAAGCATCTAAAGGTATTAAACAGAGAAATCATTTATCACATATTCTTTTTATTATTGGCTTTGATTATTTGTCAAGATGTC
>NW_018177016.1:0-243 GCF_001263595.1 Phalaenopsis equestris
AAAAAAAAGAAACATATAATTGCAAAAAATAGAAATTAAAAGATATTGAAACTAGTTTATTATTGTTTATTTTTTTTTTATATATGAAATGAAAACAAAAAGAGTATAGGCTGCAAAGCAAAATACTGAGAATGCTATAAGTAAACTAGTTGTGCTAAACTAAATGTATGAATGCCTTTCAAGAAATTTAAACTATACTTTCAGCAAATCTTATAACAATCCCAAGCAATATTGCTATCACAT
>NW_018177017.1:0-243 GCF_001263595.1 Phalaenopsis equestris
GAAAGAAGTCCACTCATATCACTCAAGTCAGTTCAATTTTCAAGAGGCTAGCTATCAAGGAAGGTTACTTAGTTAATGAACTACTCAAACAAGTGGGACATGCAGTATCCCATCGCATAAAGAAATAAATCTTAAGAAATGCCAGATCTACCAGACGATCTCAGAAATCAATTCAAGCTTTGCCTTCTTATATTCTTGTCTGGTTCTTCTTAGGGAGCAGAGTTGATACCGCCATAGTTACCA
>NW_018177018.1:0-243 GCF_001263595.1 Phalaenopsis equestris
TATCTGTAAATGTATAAGAAATTAGTGGTCTGCATGTAGAAATTAAAGTTCGGGTGTTATATTTGTGAATACATAAAGAAATTTTTGTCTGCATGTAGATATTGAAGTTCACAAGGTATGCAAGTAGAAATTGAAATTTAAGTGTCGGGCCTGTAAATATATAGGAATTGCATGGCATGTATGTAAGAATGCAAAAAAGGGAAATTTACATATATAGCCAAATCCAAGCCCATCTTCATCAAC
>NW_018177019.1:0-243 GCF_001263595.1 Phalaenopsis equestris
GAGAGAGGGAGCAATTTAACCGTTAGGCCAGGGACAGCAACGCTTTGGGAGGAATGGGATCATTGACTGCCATCTGTGGGCAGCTAGGTCGAGTCCCTTTCTCTCTCCAACTGTGCACTAGTGAGGTTCTCCCTCTTCCCACACATCCAACTGTTATTCTACGTGTCAGATTGGCATTTTCTTAATAATATATGACCAATATTTTGTATCAAATTTTAGGTGTACACATATCATATAATTTAT
>NW_018177020.1:0-243 GCF_001263595.1 Phalaenopsis equestris
TCATTTTTCTCTTGGTGGGATAAATTTGGAGAAACAAACAAAATTCTCTCATAGACAATCTCTAATATTTACCATGCCCGGGTTGAATCCCAGCTTAGCTAAATAAAATAAAAAAATGAATTCCTAGAAGAAGGTACGTGTGAATTATTATTCTTTTATCAGACACAAATTCCTTGGATATTTACCTGTAACCTGTCTCATGGACAATATAATATCAACAATAAATGTTTATTTGGAACATTT
>NW_018177021.1:0-243 GCF_001263595.1 Phalaenopsis equestris
GGAATGGCAGGAGGCTATTACACGAGCTTCTGCCACCCCTAATGTGTCTAACAATTCGAGTACCAACTCTTTAAGGCCAACTGTGCCAAAGCAGATTCGAACCCCCGACCTGAGGGGTTTTATACCGTGAATACCAATTAATAAGCCGGGGTACGCGGCACGCGTGCACATACACACACAGATATACATTATAATCACAAAACAAAAGCAATGTCGCGGCACACGCGAGCACGCATACAGATA
>NW_018177022.1:0-243 GCF_001263595.1 Phalaenopsis equestris
ATTTTCCTAATTATAGTTAATTTATTATAATTATTGTAATGCAAAATCCCCATTTTACTTGAAAAATAAACTTTAGTGATCAAGTTAAATCAAATTAGTTTCAAATTTTTACAGAGAGTTAAAATGGTTATTATATACAGTGTAAAATCATTTTTTTGTAATTATTGAATTATATTATCTTTATTGAATTTTTTGAATTTAATGATTTAATTAGCTAGAAAATTATGTATAGTCATTAAAATA
>NW_018177023.1:0-243 GCF_001263595.1 Phalaenopsis equestris
GGCTTCCATCTCCAGTAATTAATGACAATAGCTATGTTTTTCCTTCATTTTTTTTGGAAGTTATAAATAAAGGAGAGAATTTCATGGGAGTTTGTGATTGTAAATAAGAGTTTGATTGATGTACAGGAACAATCAATTTTGTTCTTGAATAAATTTGTACTTAGAACTGTTAATCTTAGGGAAATTTGCATATATACCACACAATTCCTTTATATTTATATATTTAACACCTAAACTTTCATA
>NW_018177024.1:0-243 GCF_001263595.1 Phalaenopsis equestris
AAAAAGTACTGCTTCTGCATCTACTTCGTGTCTCTCGTTGTCAAGATCAAGGCATCAATAACAATGAAGGATCCTAAGAGATCGGGAGAATACTTAGGAGTCATCATATTAGACCAATGAAACAATCAAAAGATGAAAGGAAGGAGGAATCAGAAGGCACTGAGAAAGAAATCAAAAAGTGTAAAGGTTACAGGAAAATCTCTTGTCCTATTTATAAGGCGGATGTGTGAATTGAGGCATCAC
>NW_018177025.1:0-243 GCF_001263595.1 Phalaenopsis equestris
AATCCTTCACAATTCACACTTAACTTAGGGTCCGTTTGGGGCGGCGGTGCGGCACCGTGCTGTAGTTTTGTCTGTTGAGAAAATTACATTTTGGCGGGTTTTTTTTCAAAAAGCTGTCGTTGAAATCTGTGTTTTCTCAGCACTCCTAACTAGGTGTGGTGGTAGATTTTTAGATGCAGTCCGATTTAAAAAATATATATTATAATAGCCACCGCAACTTTTCGAGCATCAGATTATTATTCA
>NW_018177026.1:0-243 GCF_001263595.1 Phalaenopsis equestris
TATGATTTCCCTTCTTGCAAGAAGGTGAAAGTTGGTGTCCCCCAACACCTGCCAAGTCTGTTGTCCCCTTTTCTGCCAAAGAAAAAGAGGTCATGATTGTAGAAGAAACAACTGAAGGACTTACCATCACACCATCGGTACTTGAAATTGGATCTAGTTTGAAGTCTTCACCATTAACTCAATCTCAAAGAAGAAACTGCAGCGGAAGGGCTCGGAAGGCCATTAATGCCCAAATCGAGAAAA
>NW_018177027.1:0-243 GCF_001263595.1 Phalaenopsis equestris
GAATATAATTCCTCATTAAAGTGCTCATGTAGCAATAAATGTCAATTGCAAAATTGAAAGATAGCAAATATTCTTGCCTCGTAAAATTCAATTGTCAAGCAATAGCAACAAATAGGGCATGCAAGAAGAATTTAAGCATAAATAAAAAACTAAAAAACAAAAAAGGAAAGTGTGGGAGCTTACCAAAGGAGCAGGTCCTCTAACAACTTTGCCTTGGTAGTTATACTGGGATCCGTGGCAGGG
>NW_018177028.1:0-243 GCF_001263595.1 Phalaenopsis equestris
GAATATAATTCCTCATTAAAGTGCTCATGTAGCAAAAAATGTCAATTGCAAAATTGAAAGATAACAAATATCCTTGCCTTGTAAAATTTAATTGTTAAGCAATAGCAACAAATAGGGAATGCAAGAAGAATTTAAGCACAAATAAAAAACAAAAAAACAAAAAAGGAAAGGGTGGGAGCTTACCAAAGGGGCAGGTCCTCTAACAACCTTGCCTTGGTAGTTATACTGGGATCCGTGGCAGGG
>NW_018177029.1:0-243 GCF_001263595.1 Phalaenopsis equestris
AAGGTGGCGGCTGGACCTAGCTGTGCTCTGCTAGGATTTCAGCTGTGATGGAGATGCATGGTGTTGTTGCGGAGCTTGCTAAAGGAGTTTGATTTCTCCTTAAGGGGATCCTTAGGCTTGGTTTGATCCTCTAGCACTGTTTCCTTTGGTCTTGTAGGGGGAAGCTGAGGTTTTCTACTGTTTAAGAGAAGGAGTTACTGTTTTAAATGTTAGCTGAAGCTGCTAGCCTTCTTCTTCCATTTT
>NW_018177030.1:0-243 GCF_001263595.1 Phalaenopsis equestris
TTGTGTTGGTGATTTCGGCAAAGTTTTGTTGATTTTGTGATAAATTTTAAAATTTTGGTAAATTTACGTGCATATCACACAACTCTTGTGCATTAGCATGTCTAACATTTAAAGTTTCAAGACTTCAGTGTTATAAATCTGTTTGAAAATGTGTATTTCACTTTTGAGAATTGGGTGGTATTCTTAATGTAATGGTAATGATTTGAATGCTATGTATGTAAATATAAAAATTTAGATGTTGGA
>NW_018177031.1:0-243 GCF_001263595.1 Phalaenopsis equestris
AATTCCTCTAGGCCAACTATATGTTTCTCTTTCCTGAATAGAATCTTGCTTTTGCTCTTGAATGAAACTATGAAAAATGTTCTTACAAAATCATGGTGGTCAATATGGGGAGAAATGAAGTTTCCTTCTTCATAAATGTTGATGATGCAACTATTTAAATACATTTTTCTAGTAATATATGCCATTCCACCATTCTCTTGATCATTCTCTTTATCATGGATGACATGGGATCCATCTCGTCAT
>NW_018177032.1:0-243 GCF_001263595.1 Phalaenopsis equestris
ATTAATTAGATGGGTCCTTTTAATGAAAGAATTCAACATTGAAGTAGTAGATCGTAAAGGCTCTGAAAATCAAATAGCTGATCATTTATCCAGAGTTAATCATGCAAACTCCTTTACTTATGAAGAAGATATTGATTAGAATTTTTCTGATGAGTATCTTTTAGCTGTTACTGATTGGTATATTACATGATATGCTGACATAGTTAATTATATAGTTAGCAATATTATACCCTATGGTCTGTC
>NW_018177033.1:0-243 GCF_001263595.1 Phalaenopsis equestris
GTATAATTCCTCGAAGAATTAAAATCCACCGCAACTTCGTGGACGTAGGCAAATTTAACGAACCACATAAATATGTGTCGTTCTGGTGTTTTTCTGTGTGCAATTTTACTAGTTTCATCTTTCGTTTTATTGCCGTCGTTTTTCACAATAACTTGATATGATTCGAGAAGTTTTTTCACATAAATTAGGGCAAATAAATATTTTATTTCAAGAACATCAAACAACTCAACACGAATACATAAG
>NW_018177034.1:0-243 GCF_001263595.1 Phalaenopsis equestris
TGGATCTAGGCTGGTCCTTAGGGTCTAACTTGTGGTTGTGGTGGCCAAGTTTGGGCTTAGCTTAAACTTGTGTTTAAGGCTTGAGTTCAAAACTTGGGGTTTAGCTTAAACTTGGGTTTGGTTTTGGCAAGAGTTTTGATCTAGGTCAATTGATTGGCCAATTTTATGTAGAAGATTTTCATGAAGATTGGGTTGAAAACTAAATGGCCGTGGAGTTCAATTTGGAGGAATTTGAAGTTTGGG
>NW_018177035.1:0-243 GCF_001263595.1 Phalaenopsis equestris
ACTTGGTATGCTCTCTTTATCTCTTCCTTCATTCACTCAATCTTAAACTTTCGCGGCATGTTCACAAAGAATAATTTAAGATTTATCAAATTGGATGGAAATATTTTTAGTTATGACCTTGAGATAAGTGCTAAAGAACATGTGTTTTATCAAAGTTGATTTGAGAGTTTGCGAAAATCTTAATGTGATCCAATGGAGAAGGAATTGGGATAATGATTTGGTGTCATCATTAATAGAAATCAT
>NW_018177036.1:0-243 GCF_001263595.1 Phalaenopsis equestris
TTTCGAAGTCGACGACGCAAACTCTTGGTTCAAGATAGTTCTGGCAAGCCAGAGATTTTGATGGTCCGCCAATTGTTGGTGATTCGACCGGGTGCCCGCTCTATCTACCAGCGGAAGAACCGTCCATGAAAGGGAAGGGTCAATTTGAGGGGACGAAGGAGATGAAGCAGTCGATGCAGACAAAAACGTTGTTGACAAGGGAGACAATGAGTGGAAGTGTCAGGAGACAGGTTTGAGAAGATT
>NW_018177037.1:0-243 GCF_001263595.1 Phalaenopsis equestris
CCAAATAGTTCAGTGAAAGAAATATTTTTCTAATTACATCGGCACAAGTTCTAAAAGATGGTGCTTCCCATTAACATCCTTAAGTAGTTATCTATGGAAGGTGACAGAGGAAACAACATTACAAGTACTGTCTAGACTGGACTTCTATGTTGAAGAAAGTACTGTGCATGAGAATTCTACTCAAGCTTTGAAATTCAAAATAACATGATGTATAAAGTACCTGCTCCAACAACAGTATGGATC
>NW_018177038.1:0-243 GCF_001263595.1 Phalaenopsis equestris
TTTTATTATATATTAAGTGATTTCATATTATTTATCTGCTAATTGTTCATTCTATTTGTCAACTTATTTTAAATTAATATCATTTTCTTTCTTTTATATTACACAAGCCGGCCTGTGAGCCTGCTTGAACTCACAGGTTTAAGCTCGAGCTCGAGCTCGATAAAATTCTCAACTCGATTCCTTCACTATAAATATTGAGAGTCGTAGGATGTTAGTTTGGTTTGAAGATAAGAAAAAAAAAAA
>NW_018177039.1:0-243 GCF_001263595.1 Phalaenopsis equestris
GAGTCAAAATGTCGTTTTGGAAGTAAAAATCAGCGTCGATGATGCCAGTGAGGACGCCGACAATGCCAGCAAGGACGCCAACGATACCAGCAAGGACGCCGATGAAGCCAGCATGAAGGAGGAGTCCAAAACAGCGGGGGCGTCGATGACGCTATTTGATAGAGAGCACATAAATTAATTCAAACCACGTGCGCCGACGACGCCAATGTCTTACTGTTGATTATATGTCCAAATGGATTGAAG
>NW_018177040.1:0-243 GCF_001263595.1 Phalaenopsis equestris
ACAACATTTGAATCATCTCCCAAAATAGTGGGAATATTAAGCCAAAACAGCAACCTAATCGCACTCAAACTTTACGCAAATCATCTCAAAAACAGTGGAAAAATTGGACCTAAAATAGCAACCATATCGCACTCAAACAACACCCAAATCATGTCCAACACAGTGGAAATATTGGGTAAAAAATAACAACTGAATCGCACCCAAACAACACACAAATCATCTCCAAAACAGTGAGAATATTTG
>NW_018177041.1:0-243 GCF_001263595.1 Phalaenopsis equestris
TAATGATCTATCTTCTTTGATATAGTAGCTATTTGGCCAGCAAACATATATATTGCATCAGAATCATGAATACAAGCTATATTTTTTGATTTACCCTTTTGAAGGGCTATTAAAAATTATAAATAGTCATCTCTTCAATTAAAGAATATGCTCATTGATTGGTTTTGACATTAACGATCCACCCACAGTAGCATCAATTATCAATCTGAGAGATCCAACCAATCCATTATAAAGAGTTTGAAT
>NW_018177042.1:0-243 GCF_001263595.1 Phalaenopsis equestris
AAATAAAATGAAAGTCATCGCGACACGAAATTGAGACCATTAGACACAGATCGAGTGACTCGTTGCCGAGACAGTTCTGCTAGAGCTTGGTCGTCCCTCAGGCGAGAACTGCTCGCCATTTCGTTTGTTGGACGACTCCAATTGGATCGACGAATATTATCCGCTGCAACGCACATGATAATATTTCAATTGGTTTGATTGTCGACAAATTTGTCCAGACGAACCCGGATGACGAAACAGACA
>NW_018177043.1:0-243 GCF_001263595.1 Phalaenopsis equestris
GCTTGGGACAGGTAGAAGCAGCGAAAAGCGGAGGCCTCTGCGACAGGCCAAAGGATTGCGAAGGAGGCTTGCCTGAAAGCTGTGAGCAGGAAAGCTGTTCGGCGGCGGCGGAAAGCGCAAGAGGGAAGTCCTATTTGCTACTGTAAAGGAAAGTTGGTTCGCAGATCAGGAAAGGAGCGGACCGAGGAGCACATCAGGGAATGAATCAAAGATTCTACTAGAGGGAATATTCCTTCCCATATT
>NW_018177044.1:0-243 GCF_001263595.1 Phalaenopsis equestris
AAGATTCTCTTGTTCATATCACGACTATCACTATCAATAGGCAAGAGAATCATAGAATTAAATATGTATACGAAAAAAATATTAACACAAATCTCAAAAAAATTTGGTGGACCAAGAGCACGTGATAGAGCAATGTAGGCCCCTCTGAGAAAGTAATCTATGTAGAGCTAAGACCACAGTCATCAATCAAAGGCAATCAACTCAGGGAATCATAGAACCCATCGAAAACTATAATCAGTTGGG
>NW_018177045.1:0-243 GCF_001263595.1 Phalaenopsis equestris
AAAAAAAAAAAATGTTGCTAGCATTCAGAAATTTAATTTCAAATGCCAAAAAAATAAGGTGGTGAGTACCAGATATTATTGCTGGCTTCAACTAACTGTATTAAATATTACACAAAGAGCTGTAGTTCAAAAAATGATATTCTGTAATTTCTATATCAGATTAGAATGTTTTAGACTCTTACTTAAAATGTAATTTCTTAATCTAAATATTAAATGACTTCTCACCTGAAATTTGATCTCTGA
>NW_018177046.1:0-243 GCF_001263595.1 Phalaenopsis equestris
GCCCAAACCTCACTTTCCCATTGGATACTCACCATAGAGCCAACATTAACCCAATTTGACTCCACCAATCAACCTCCATGGCTCACCTAAGCTTGCGGGTGACCTGACCCTAGCAGGCCACCACCTCAACAGCTATAAAACACCATGGCCGAGACGCCTTAAATAAATTAAACCCAAAATTCCACTCACCTGAGTTGGCTAAGCCCTATTGGCCACCACAACACTTCTTCCCTCCACCTAGGC
>NW_018177047.1:0-243 GCF_001263595.1 Phalaenopsis equestris
CTTTGCAAAGCAGTATAGTCCACATGTTAATTCTTTGATCAAGCTAGAACTATAGGCAACCTAAGAATATCGTGTCAACAATCTCATTAAAAGTCGGCAAATAGTATCATCGGTCCTTATCTTCTACCATTATTGAGGGTCCTTAATGTAGGAGATACTATGTGAAATCCCACATTGTATCCCTCGTGTTAGCACACATTAGTATTATCGTCATTGCTCTAGCCACTTAGACCTCAGACTTAC
>NW_018177048.1:0-243 GCF_001263595.1 Phalaenopsis equestris
TGGACTTACAACCCTGTCTGGAAAGGGCTGCCATCAAAATCACTTAGGCGGATGCAAAACCATGCATGCCCAGTCTTGATGATGCAAGATAGGGTAGGTTGTTATTTATAAGGAGTAGTAAGCCTTACGACTTGATTATAAATAAAGTTTCATATGTATGTATGATATGCATAATGTCCTAACACTAATGCGAATATATTTTAGGATTTTAAATTTTAGTGTTTTATGTCTCATCACACTCAA
>NW_018177049.1:0-243 GCF_001263595.1 Phalaenopsis equestris
CACCTGCTTCTGCGCTCGACATTTCTTTCTATTTGTTTCGACCTTCTGCTTTGACGTTTCTTCGTTTCGACCGTCTGCGCCCGTGCTTCTTTCCGGCCTGACACCGTGCTTCCCGACACACTGTCGTTTTGTTCGCTTCTCGCTGCAGGTGATCACCGACACCTCCCCTTGCTCTGATGGCTATTCCTTCTTCTTTGGTTGAACCGAGAAAGGCCTCCTTTGCCCACGTCGTGGGTAACCCTC
>NW_018177050.1:0-243 GCF_001263595.1 Phalaenopsis equestris
CTGTAAATTACTATTAAAACCTGGAGGGTAATAAGATTATAAGTTGGATTTCCATGATTTCTGTAGTTTCCCAATGGGTTCACAACATTATTTCCCCCTTGCGGGTTAACAAATGCTCGTTCTTGAATCAATGTCCTTTAGCCCATTTTGGTATTATAGTTATGCTGGGCCTTATAGTTGACAAATCTTCTTGCATTGAAATCTCCCATAGGCTTTCCTCTTTTCACACGTGGTGCCATAGGA
>NW_018177051.1:0-243 GCF_001263595.1 Phalaenopsis equestris
TTGAATTGCTTAAATTTCGCTAAGTAAACTTGAATATAAATGTTCACTACACCTTTTCAAGACAGATTTATGGATTATTATGAATCAATTTATTACCCCAAGGATAAGGTATTTCTTATATTGAGTATATATATGTTACAGGATGTTTTCATCCAATCTTGTCTCTGTAATAAGATGTATTTGACCATTTGATAGAGCATTTGATGCAAAATTTGTAGGGAACTAACATATATTGAATGCTCC
>NW_018177052.1:0-243 GCF_001263595.1 Phalaenopsis equestris
AAATATAATATTATATTATATTATATTATATTTTTCTTTCCTAAATGATGCAATGGTTGAGCAGTTTGTCAATATTTAAGCCGCCTTCACTTCCCTCTCTCAAGTAATGAACAATGATGAAAAAATCCTGATAATTGATGATGGATGATTGTAAAAGAACAATGCAATAAATTGATAGTTGGCTGCAAATAGATATGTATGTGAGAAGATGGTATTTTAGATGTTGAGGAAGAGAGATGTAAG
>NW_018177053.1:0-243 GCF_001263595.1 Phalaenopsis equestris
ATTCACAATTAAAATTCATTTATATATCTCTTACGAGTTTTATCTTTACAATTCGATATGCTTTCTACAAATTGATAATTAATTCTTGAAATATTGTATAACTTTTATGTGTACAGAAGATTGTATTGTTGTGTATTAATTTTGATCTTGGTTAAGTATATTAAGTCAGCATGATAAATCACCTATTTCTCAAAAAAATGTTCTCACTACTCTCCAGCAATTATAGAATTACGCTACACCTGG
>NW_018177054.1:0-243 GCF_001263595.1 Phalaenopsis equestris
TGTATTTCAGTGGGCCCCACTTTCAACTTTTTTTTAAGAAAAAAATTTGATTGCGGCAATCGACGATGGAGATCGGACACATGCAGTGTCCGTATCAAATAATTTATCCTTCCTAACACGGATGACACACATTTCAAATCAAAATTAGCAATCAAATCTTAAAAAAAGGAAGATTTAAATATACATCACCCCCTTTTTATATATTTACATATCTGGAACTATGGTGTGTGAATAAAGCTGACA
>NW_018177055.1:0-243 GCF_001263595.1 Phalaenopsis equestris
CATTTCATGAAATACTGAAATATTGGAGATCACATGATATTCATTAACTGCATCCGATTAGGATTATGATCTGTGACTATCATTTTACTGTTGTTTCTAACACCCTTGGTTTTTATCTTCATTGATCAATATCAGTAAGGTTAGGCAACGTTTTCCATTACTCTTGATCTTCAATTATGGTGACCTCTAGATATGCCACAACTCGCCTCGGACAATTAGTCTTAGATGCAAAAAATTAAAGTA
>NW_018177056.1:0-243 GCF_001263595.1 Phalaenopsis equestris
GAAAAGGCAAATGGAATTCATCATATTTGCAACCATCTAATTTCATTCTTTTTGCAAGAGATTTAAATTATTTTTGGTGAATTTTGTGAACTTAATCAACATTGATTTCAAGAAGATCACAACTCGTTTGCCTGAATTGGAATTTTACTTCCTTTTTTCAAATAAAAAATAACAGAAACAGATAATTGCTTGAAGATCAATAGTATGTTAAAAAAACAACAACAACAACAACAACAACAACAA
>NW_018177057.1:0-243 GCF_001263595.1 Phalaenopsis equestris
TCAATTTTTATGTATTTACATATCTAACATTCAAACTTTAGTTTTTTACATTTTCTGTCATCTTATCAATATAAGAAATTATGTTTTTCACTTTTTTTTTAGTTAAAAAAGTAATTTTTTTGTATGTGATGTGAAAGATTTGAGTAGTATAACCTTAAAACTTGAAGTTTTGAAGCTAAGTATGTAAATACATAGGAAATTAGTGGTACTTATGTAGATACCCCTATTATTTTATATATATAT
>NW_018177058.1:0-243 GCF_001263595.1 Phalaenopsis equestris
TTAGCTCGAAGATTGTTAATCACTCAAAAATTGATCCAAATTTTGGCTTGGATTGAAATAAAAGAGCCAAGCTATGAGCTGAAAGTTTGGATCGATTTTTTTTTTCGAGCCAATTTCCAGTCATATATGGATCAACTCAAGCTGACTAGAGGTCGACTCTTAGTGTTTATATATATATAATGCTTAGTAAAATTGAATATAACCACTCACAAGCCAATTTTGAGCTAGAACAGATTGAGTTAG
>NW_018177059.1:0-243 GCF_001263595.1 Phalaenopsis equestris
GCTACAGCAATATCAAATCCAACTAAATAGTAAGCCATTTCAAATTTGGATTGGCAAGAGCTCATAACTATCACTTTTTTGAAAAGATATTCACATAATCGCATTCTTTCTCAAATTTAATCATTTATCATAAGCTTGGGAAGACCTCTACTTGCTTTCTTGATAAAAAAAAAAGACCCCACTGACCAAGAAGCTTTTTTTACCAAAATCTACGGAAAATTTTAAGATTTCAAGGCAGAACAG
>NW_018177060.1:0-243 GCF_001263595.1 Phalaenopsis equestris
TATTATAAATGTAAATACCAAACTTTAAGAGTTGCATAAGTAAATCCATGAGAATTGTGTCGTGCGCATGTTAATTTCTCGTTCAAATATGACTCCCATATTATCAATCAAAATTAAATAATTACAAAACATCAATAAAAATCAAATTAATATACCTTATTTATTTCATTATAACCCTCTATAGAAAATAGTGATAAAATTATTCATATACCATAAGAGGTTTAAAATGTTCATAGAATTAAA
>NW_018177061.1:0-243 GCF_001263595.1 Phalaenopsis equestris
CACGTAAGTACACGTGTCAAGTAGAAAATGATTTTTAAGAGCACCACGTATTATTCCCACAGGAAAATGAGTTAAGAATAGTTCATAATCAATGAGTCTATAGTTTACTAGCTATCTCACTTAGTTTACCGCGATAAAGAAAAACATAATAGGAAAATTCTAAATCTAGTAAAGCTGATATAAAGCAGAAGCCACAGGAAGCATGAGTTAAAATTCTTAGGTTTCTTCAAGATGGTTGAGGAT
>NW_018177062.1:0-243 GCF_001263595.1 Phalaenopsis equestris
TCTGGGTAGATAAGTATGGGAAAAAGTCTCTTATTCATCTTCTCCCCTTCTATTTATAGGGATCAATTTGAACATTTGCAAAAATGAGTGAATAGCTATGGAAACTGCCATTAATTCATTTAATGCACTAATTTAATCAAACTTACAATATAATTTAAGTGTAATACAACGGCTTTCAGTTGGTTGATATGTTTGAGTTCAGTTGGTTGAGGGGGCAGTTTGCATGACAGTCGCTCCTGCTGA
>NW_018177063.1:0-243 GCF_001263595.1 Phalaenopsis equestris
GAAGGTCAAAGGTGCAAGAGACAATTAGGCGGACTTGCGCCCGACTCTGATTCTTTCCTGCTCTCGCGTCCAAAGAATAAAAATGGTGATAGGGATCGCTGGATTACCTTACATTTAACTATTTGTCTGGATTTAGCCTAAAACCTATTAGAAAGGCTCTACCAAACAGCCCCATAAATCTGAACATACAGTCAAACAACCCAAAAAGATAATTTATAATATGCAAAAACTATATTGATTTTT
>NW_018177064.1:0-243 GCF_001263595.1 Phalaenopsis equestris
TTGGCTCCCAGAGACAATTTCCAAAATAAACTCATGAGATCAATTCAATTGAGCAACTCTTCCCAAAACTGATTCTCACAAAAAAAAATAATAAGAAAAATAACTATCCCACAGATTTTAGATACTTTTGTTTGTTGAGTAACTCTTCCCAAAACTATCTCGCAAAAAAAAATAGTAATAAAAACAAACTCAGTCGTGGCATGTGTCGTATCATATATACCATGACATCACTAAACAAAGAAA
>NW_018177065.1:0-243 GCF_001263595.1 Phalaenopsis equestris
AAGTGACGCCTATTAGACTCCTTGGAACCTTAGCATGGCATATGCAAGCCAATCACAATGCAACAACTAACACTACTTATTGAGGCATCTTCACAGACAATACTTGCTAATGCATTGCAACTGACAATGGGTCGCTTAGCTGATGAGCCAGCTTCATCAATAAAATGATCGAGGAAACGCACATGCAGATGTAAAGTGATCTAGTACAATGTAACAACTTCATCAAGATAAGAATGATCACCG
>NW_018177066.1:0-243 GCF_001263595.1 Phalaenopsis equestris
TCTAAGCATGCTATATATGGATATTTAGTACCCCTCTGGTCAGTTTGTCGATAGTGTAACTTTGGTTATTCTTTTGATATATATAGTTAAAATAATGGTTGGAGGCTATGATACGAGCCTCTAACCGCCCTCATGTGCCTAACAACTCAATCCCGTACTGCAAGACAGATGTACTCAGGCGAGATTGAACCAGGGGCCTTACGCTAGACTGCACTACCTAAGAGTCACGACGAGCGGCATACA
>NW_018177067.1:0-243 GCF_001263595.1 Phalaenopsis equestris
CTTGCTAAGGGAAAAGAGGTTATGATCGTCAATAATCCGACTAAGGAATTCACTGCCCCGCCGTCAGTGTTCGAGATTGGATCGAGTTCGAAGATTGCGCCACTAACTCGGTCGCAAAGGATAAACCGCAGCCGAAAAGTTCGCAAGTCTACTAAAGCTCAGATTCCTGAAAATATACTGTTGATGAAATTCCTCGTCAGGAGGAATCGGGATTGTTGGATACCTCTCCGCTTTTGCGAGGGA
>NW_018177068.1:0-243 GCF_001263595.1 Phalaenopsis equestris
TGGGAAGACAAAAGAAAATGAGAGGTGTAGGGTCGGCAGCCCCACCCCTTGGGACTAGTCGATCCAGCAAAGCTGGACCAAACTCTCCGGTTCGGTCCTCCATGTCCCCTGCATCATCATTACATAATCAAGCTGTAAGCTTTCATTTTAAATTTAACCCTTTCTATTTCTATTTAAGTATTTAGGTTTTTTAACCTCTTTAAAATGTCATCAGGATTACTGTTATTCATGAAATTAACCCCA
>NW_018177069.1:0-243 GCF_001263595.1 Phalaenopsis equestris
TATTATCAGTGATACCCCTGCCTTGAATGAAAGCGAATTGGATCGGGGAAATAATACGATGTAAATGGGGTTGGAGGCGCTCAACAATAATTTTAATAATCACCTTAAAATAACAGAAGTAAGAGAAATCGGATGGAAATGCTCCCAATTAGTTTTTTGAGTAGATTTGGGAATAAGAACCAAAGTGGCGGCAGAGAAATATTTCCCCGGGATCTCACCCTTAAAGAAACTTTGGATGGCTTG
>NW_018177070.1:0-243 GCF_001263595.1 Phalaenopsis equestris
GATGTATTACTCTAATACTTCGACCAACTAACATGAATTCTCCTAATGACATTCCCATCTATATCAATGTCAATTTGAACAATAGATCAATTGCATTAATCACCAGTTCAGCCAACGAACTTAAATTCTACAAATAAAATCCCCATCTAACACCTAAACTAATGTATATACATATCTAACACTCAATACTTATATATATAAATAGCTAGATTCTCATACATATTACTCAATACTTATGTATAT
>NW_018177071.1:0-243 GCF_001263595.1 Phalaenopsis equestris
CGACGAATCCAGTGACGAGAACGCTCCAGGGAGACTAATCTAAGCAAGGAAAACACAAAGATGCACCTCAAAAATCTCCTTAAAGCAAGGGCATAAATGTAATATTCTTTTCCCCTCTTTCTCTCTCTATAAATAGAAGACCCCTAGATGTAGAAAGGGGTCCCTAGGCACTCTCTGAACCCCCATGTACAAGAGAACTCTTACCTTCTTCCCACTTGTAACTTTCAAGTTGTGTGGAATAAA
>NW_018177072.1:0-243 GCF_001263595.1 Phalaenopsis equestris
TTTTTTTTTTTTTTGAATCCATTTTTATTCAAGCGAGTCACTACACAATTCAATTATTATTATTATTTTAATAAAAGAGGCTAGAGGAAATGAAAGCATAGGCAAGGTGGGGGGCAAGTTTTCCTCCTACTTAATCATTTATTTGTTTTTGTAAAAATTATTTTTTAAAAATTATAAAATTCTAAAGTTACTATGTATTATTATTATTATTATGATTATTAATTTATTATTGATTATTTTTTA
>NW_018177073.1:0-243 GCF_001263595.1 Phalaenopsis equestris
AAAATATTATCGATGAATAAAATAATAAATTAATCAACATATAGCTTAAAAATATAATTCATTAAAACCATTAAAACTATAAGAGCATTAGTTAAACAAAATGACATCACTAAAAACTTATAATGACGTTATATGGTCTCAAAAACTTAGTAATATCTTCCTCCGTAACCTAAAATCAAAGATTTCAAAATGCAAGAAGTGAATTCTTTTGTGTAGGCATTTACAGACCAATAACTTTGAACA
>NW_018177074.1:0-243 GCF_001263595.1 Phalaenopsis equestris
ATTGAACCAAAGCTAGAGGAGAATTTTGATGTTATAGTTGGTGGGGTTGTTGCAATTGGTGACTATTATTGGACTTCTCAAGGTTTGCAATAGCCTAGAGAGAGCCCGACTGATCATATTCAAAGGTCACAGCATGGCAAGAATGATCTTAATGAATCTAGAAATGCAAGAACGCCAACTTCTTTAAATACAAGAGCAAGTTGTATTAAAAAAAATTGATCCTACGTACCTAAGAAGCTAAAT
>NW_018177075.1:0-243 GCF_001263595.1 Phalaenopsis equestris
ATTCATATGTTTTTTGAGGCTTTGATTTGTTTCAATCTACACTTACGATGTTAACATCAAAATATGAATGTTGTCGTCTTATGTAATTCTAGAATCTCATTATTGCAGTGACAAATTTAACTTGTTTTTCGAAAGAATGTGTAGGCATATAACGTAGAATAGCCCATTTATTCTTCCAAGCTCCAAATGCTCTCTCAATGACACCCTGTAATGAGATATTTTGACTTTTATTATCTTGTAATG
>NW_018177076.1:0-243 GCF_001263595.1 Phalaenopsis equestris
CCCAATTGAGGCCTCAACTCTCGGGCAAAGGTATAACCCAAAATTTCTCATTTCTACCTTGGTTTGGACCATCATGAAGAAGATTTACATTTCATTTATATCTTGTTGTATAAATGTGTTCATCTCATTTAGATGAAGGTATAGGAACAAACCCCATTTGAATATCGAGCAAGATCTTAGGGTTAGAACATAAATGGTTCTTGAGTTAGGACGATCTAGGATGATGAATGGATGTCTTCTATT
>NW_018177077.1:0-243 GCF_001263595.1 Phalaenopsis equestris
AGACCATTTATCTTAAAAAAATAGACTATTGGAAACCTTGATGCCTAACCGAATCTTATGTTGTTGAAATGAGAATAGGCTTTCAAAAAATTGTGTTGAGATCCATACGTCTTCCTCCTTATTTCAATTCCAATAGACCTTAATGCAATTAAGCCAAGAGGAACAACACGTAAATAATGGAATGATATGCATAAAAGATGTATAATGCTTTTACTAATGATGAATGTATATATTCCTCAAATT
>NW_018177078.1:0-243 GCF_001263595.1 Phalaenopsis equestris
TTGTTTCTGGTCAGTATTATCTCATTGACACAAATTTTAGCAATGAAAACATCACAATTGTATAAGGAGGTAATCTCTAGTTTACACGCTTTTAGCCAATATTATACTGTCAGTACAGCAGTTAGTGATCTAACCATCACAATTGTTTAGGATAGTAGAAAAACTCTGCGCTCGCAGGTACGCTAACGCCTCTTGCTTGTACTATTAGGAGGCTTAATTTTTATCCGAACATGCACATACAAA
>NW_018177079.1:0-243 GCF_001263595.1 Phalaenopsis equestris
GGCGTGCATGATAAGAGGCACCTGAATCTACTATATAAGTTGGCCCCTCATAACGAGATTGAGGCTTTGTTGTTTTTGTTGTTATTGTTGGTGTGCATGTCAAGTGGTAATTTAATCTACTGTCCACGATTCAATACTGACTAGGGATAAAATCAATGAGCCACCTTGGTTTTCGCCTATGGAGACATTTGTAGAGATATTCGTCTTAGCCTCCACCACAAGCCTTCCTTGGAGCTTTGCAGT
>NW_018177080.1:0-243 GCF_001263595.1 Phalaenopsis equestris
TTTAAAGATGGCTTAAATCTTGCACTTGACAAAGACAAGGCAACGCAGGGTGACATTGTATGTTTTGACTTGGACTACGGTTAAGTCAATGTAGACTATGAAGGCCCCCAGATGAGTATAGTCAGCTGCCAAGAAGTTGAAGAGCTACATCTATTGTTTAGAATCAATGCCAGAGAGAATTTTACAATGAAAAGGAAAAAAGGAAAAAATGTTTCCAAATTTGTAGGACCCGATGGAAATGGT
>NW_018177081.1:0-243 GCF_001263595.1 Phalaenopsis equestris
TAATTATACTCCTTATACCCTCTTGTCTATAAACAGGAGTTCATTTCTACACTAAAAAGGCTAATCAAACGAGGACTAAATCTCTAGGAATTCTACTCTATCTCTCAACTTCTACGCTCTATTCTTCGGTGTGGTTCACAGGATACTTTTGGATTTTACAGGTGTCATAAAATCATGTATGAACGTGTATATTTTATTTTAAAAAAGTTTATAATAATAAAAATGTTATGTAATATTAAAGAA
>NW_018177082.1:0-243 GCF_001263595.1 Phalaenopsis equestris
GTCTAAAAATACTATATATTTTAGTTGTATCAAGAAGTCACAGACTTAAGGAAGTAGCTTGAGGAAAGGAGGATGCAGGAAGAATTCCTCAAAGAGCTTAAGCAAATGCCATAGTACAAGGAATTGAAGGTGGATCATTATGACAGGCCAATTAAGTTTTTCCTTCAGTATTCTGGTACAAAACGAATCATGTCTCCATCTTGAAATGACTTAGATTGTTATATGGAGCTTGTTGGGCAGCTC
>NW_018177083.1:0-243 GCF_001263595.1 Phalaenopsis equestris
TTTTTCAAGAGCTAACACACTTGTCAGAGCAGTCTACGAATTTCTCCCTAGACAACGATCTTTAGGATTGACAAATAATCGAAGTATCAACATTAAAAGGATTTACTTATGCTCCATTATCATTGATAAGTCACTTGCATTTGCGTCGCGATCATTTCAACAAGACACCATGAGCATATCTTATACTGTATGATCCATAAATTTATCTTTTTTCCACTCTTATGTACTTAGGGAAAGGAGAGA
>NW_018177084.1:0-243 GCF_001263595.1 Phalaenopsis equestris
CAAAACTTTCCCTCACTTTTTAAAAATGTAAGTATTAGTTAAAAAAAAGTTTCAATAGAGGCTCAATTCTCACAAAGTGTAAATCTAAGAATTTTAGCTTTTCAAACATTTAAATTATTTTTACCATAAATAACAAAATTATTTTCCTAATGTTTCCTACAAAATATCTTAAGTCTAGAAAAGTTTTAGGATCCCAACTATGTTTTTTATAGCATTCCTAAAATCAAAATTATAATAACATAA
>NW_018177085.1:0-243 GCF_001263595.1 Phalaenopsis equestris
AATAAAGAAAAGAATATATAAATCAAAATAAAACTTCTACAAGTGTCTACTATTGCAAAATTGTGGAAAAGAACCAAAATTTTACCATAGATTAAAAGCACGAGTACTCACCTCGATGATAGACAATCTCCTTGCTCTTAACTTATATTATTTCTATATCACCTATAAAGTATAAAATATTTAATTATCACTTTATTGAATTATGTTTTAATTTAATTATCAATTATTATTGTATTAGACTAT
>NW_018177086.1:0-243 GCF_001263595.1 Phalaenopsis equestris
TAAGTACAAAAGGAAGTTCAATACCATCCACTCCATTCATAATACTGAGGGAACTTGGCTCCAAGATAACACTGTCATTGCTACAGATGCTACAAACTACTATAAAAACCTTTTGAACAAAGTCCATACTATCAGGCCTGTAATTGACAAACACTACTTCTCTACTGAGTTGAGTTATACCTCCAACCTTAGACTCACTGATGCCCCCAATGCAAAGGAAATTTGGGAGGCCATAAATTTCAT
>NW_018177087.1:0-243 GCF_001263595.1 Phalaenopsis equestris
AAAAAAAAATGAAATTCTCCACAAGCAAATTATGGTGAAATTTGTAATTAAAATAAAAAGATTTAACCTTTGATTGGGTGAACATATATAAAGTTTTGTTTAATTATTATTATTTTTTTAAGTATTGCAGCACAATGAAGGGTACCTAATTTTATATCATGCAATCCACCAATAATATTATAGAATTTTGACACAAGATTCTTACTTATGCAGTTTTAATAGTCCAACTGTGGAGTCAAAAGG
>NW_018177088.1:0-243 GCF_001263595.1 Phalaenopsis equestris
TCATGATCATCAGATGGCTTAAGAAGTCGAATGTGTTGAAAAATCGTAGTAACAAGATACTACTGGATCAATGCCGATGAATAGACTACATGATGGGCGATTAGAAGTGTACTACCGATTGAAGAATACATTCTCCCGGTAGATTATTGATGCAGTACCCCTGAGAAGTTTAAGGCTCCAAGAGACATACAAGGGCCAGAGCGATCTAACTATTCATATTGCATCCTTTGAGTCAGTTATATG
>NW_018177089.1:0-243 GCF_001263595.1 Phalaenopsis equestris
GGGGAGTTTTATAGAAAATATATATCTAAAGCTTGTATATAAGGAAGCTTAGGTAATCTAATTAAAGAAAATCTAATTACAGGATCTTTTCTATATTAGAGATATTGTATATATGTAACATATGTTTTTAATTGAGAAATAAGAGAGAGTACAATCAATACTTTCCATTACAAGGACAAATTTGGTTTTTACCACAATCGATACTTCTTGATCCAATTTACATGATGTCAAGTTTGATTTTTT
>NW_018177090.1:0-244 GCF_001263595.1 Phalaenopsis equestris
TCCATGTAACCTACAGATATGTGAAAACAGAAGCGAGAAACTTATTTGTAAGTTCAGATAAGTTATATGTAGGTTATATGGATGTTACATCGAGGTTATATGAAATATAACACAGATATAATGTAAACATAACTTTCATTATATACACAGCGCTGCATGAGTCTTACGTACCAAATTTATCTCCACATAAAGATTTAATTTTTGACATAAATCACAGCCATCGGAGTCCACGTCCAAATTCCAC
>NW_018177091.1:0-244 GCF_001263595.1 Phalaenopsis equestris
TTGACTCAGTTTTGGTAACCCATGACTCCTCTTGAATTTGATTTGGGATTCTTTGACAAACGATACACCTGATGGTTTACTTACCCCTTAAGATTAACTAATCTAACTAATTAAATTAATCAATTTAATTAATTATTTCCATTGTTTTGATTAGGTTTGATATTAGTTCAATTTGATAATCTTAATGCTTTTGGTTTGGGATCAAGTTGACTAGTGGTTTTGGTAGTCTTTGGTAGTTTGATAT
>NW_018177092.1:0-244 GCF_001263595.1 Phalaenopsis equestris
AATTCAAGAATTGATTAAAATACCAAATATGAGGATACACCAAAATTTGATTCATAACTTCCTTAATTAAATCAAATAGTGAAATTCCCGCCATGACTTAATCTACAGTGAAACGCAATGCTCCGGGATTTGAGCGAATTTGAGCTTGAGTCTTACAATTAAGTCCTCCTGGCAATTGAAGGCTTTCCTAATGTCAAATATAAATCACATACTCCTAATCCTTTATACGTGACATCGTGTTTTG
>NW_018177093.1:0-244 GCF_001263595.1 Phalaenopsis equestris
CATCACACCACGACCCACAACATAACAAGACCCACATCAATACCCATCTCATACATGTCATTTTAGACAATTACATACATGCCACCACAAAAATTACTATATATAACAACATTGATGCATAATAACAATGTTCTTATGCAATATATATTTAAATGCCAAAAAAAGAAAAAGTTCTCTGGCCGTCCATGAGAAGTTCATGGTGTCAGAAAGCTCCCATTATCAACGAAATATTAATGAGCGGTTC
>NW_018177094.1:0-244 GCF_001263595.1 Phalaenopsis equestris
TAGCATGCAGATATAAAGGTAGTTTGAAGCGTCATTTAATTAACCTTCACCAACAAAATAAACAAGAAATAGAGTCCTAATGTAACCACTTATGTTAGGAATACCTATGGTTGAATGAAATGGAAATAAATAAGGTTGGAGCAGATGAGAGTTGCCAGACAATATAATATTGGAGATGGTTCGAGCAATGAAGACGGGAGGGAGAGAGAGGAGGGAGGGAGGGAGAGAGAGGGAGAGAGAGGGA
>NW_018177095.1:0-244 GCF_001263595.1 Phalaenopsis equestris
ACATAGAAAAAGTTTATTATCTTAATTTGAATATAAAGCTAGTTTTCAAAATTGTTTTCTTTACAAGAAAGAGAGGAGAGAGCTTAATTACCGTAATATAAATATCAAAACGGATGAGGGCGTAGATAGTCCAACAAAGGCCATTAAAAAATGATGCAATTGATATGGAGAGCGGCATATATTCCACACTTTTTGTTTGTATCACCATTTTCTGCATCATATCAAATAAGATGACAAATCAAAA
>NW_018177096.1:0-244 GCF_001263595.1 Phalaenopsis equestris
TTCAAAGCAAGTAAGAATACAATTATAATATTTAAGGAAATTAAGCATATCGTTATTAAGTAATATATGAATACGAAAATATACATATCGTTATTAAGTAATATATGACTTTTTGATTAGGCCCCGAATATTGAACCCATGGGGAAAATATAATATGCACTTATAAAACAGGAGAAATTATATAACAAAATTCAACTTAACAAAATCTTTTTAAACTCTAGATACTAAAATAGGAATGAAAGTT
>NW_018177097.1:0-244 GCF_001263595.1 Phalaenopsis equestris
AAGTTTTGGAGGCATATGGAGCTTCCGAAAAGGTCCTAGTGCTTGTGAACCCTACGAAAATGAAATTGTGCCCATTCTGGTCTGGGGTGGTCACGCCGGACTTGGGTAGTGACCACGCCCCATCCTGGGCTTGGCCACACCCTCCAATCCTACATCACTGATATATGGCCATGGTCCACGGATCCTCATCCTGACCGTCCAGTTGATCGGAAGGCTGAAAGCATTCGACAATTATTGATGGTTG
>NW_018177098.1:0-244 GCF_001263595.1 Phalaenopsis equestris
TATAACTTCTGATTTTTTTCATCCCTGATCCATTCAAAATATATGTATAATATTATATATGATTTGATCATTTTGACACATAGAATTTTATGAAATTGATTTGGTTGAAATTTGAGGGTTGGAAAAATTGGGGTATATTTTTAATCGCCAAAATTTTTACCTGATTTCTCAAAACTAATTTTTACAATACTCTTATGAATAGAGTCATTGCTTAACTCAAAATATAGTGCAACCAACAAATTAC
>NW_018177099.1:0-244 GCF_001263595.1 Phalaenopsis equestris
AGGTCATGATAATAGAATTCTGATGAATTTAGGGGCATTTTGGGCCACCCCTCTTGGTCTTCCAGTTGTTGTAGCAGGGGCAGACCCCCTTGTTACCGTAATATCCCGGAGGCACGCATAGGCACTTGCTGCAGCACTTGTTGCAGAAGAAAAGGCATGGTTTCTTGTATTGTGTCTGGGAACATCTCCTGCTACACTGAGAGGGGCATTCTGTAGGAGATGGCAGGATATATTAGCATGAAGT
>NW_018177100.1:0-244 GCF_001263595.1 Phalaenopsis equestris
GACTTTGGGTACCTACACCCTCTTTCTTGACGATGATGACTTAAGATGAGGTATCTCAATAGAGGCATTGACATATCTGAGAGGAGTGTGCTCCCTGCAGTTTGAACCAATCACAATACCACGTAATTTCTTCATCTTTTCCCTCTTCGGGACATTCTTGTGATTAATAACTGGTTGAACCTTTGGATCTAGACGTGACTTGATTGGTCGACGTCCTGTAGACTTTGGAGCAGTAGAGGCAACA
>NW_018177101.1:0-244 GCF_001263595.1 Phalaenopsis equestris
TTTCAGGTATGAACTTCTCATATAGCAAATTTTTTATCATAATATTTTATATTTTTAAATTTTTTTTATTGTCCTCTACATACAAACCATACAATTCTTATGTATTTGCATATATAACTCCCAAATTTTAATATTTACACACATGACACTCATTTCTTTAATATCACATAAAAAATAACACTATCTTAAAATCACCCTTTTATGGATATGTTTATGACATTAAAGTATTATAAATGCAAATATG
>NW_018177102.1:0-244 GCF_001263595.1 Phalaenopsis equestris
AGTGGGAGCTAACAGAACTTCCACCAGGAAAGAAGGCATTACACAACAAGTGGATTTACCGGGTGAAGATTGAGCTTAATAGTAGTAAGAGATACAAGGCTATACTTGTTGAAAAAGGCTTTCAATATAGATAGAATATTGCTCATGCAGTGGGAGTTGTAAGCGGATACAAGAGTAACTCAGGAAATAACTTGGAGACAGGCTATGTTGACCCTGCTGATATGTTGACTAAGGATGTTACTCT
>NW_018177103.1:0-244 GCF_001263595.1 Phalaenopsis equestris
GAAGAATAGCTGCAGCGGCTGTTCGAGGGTGGCTGTGATGATGGAGGGCAGTGGGGAGCGACATGGGGAGGGTGAGGAAGGGTATAGAGAAGACAATCACTACTTCGGGAGAGAGATGGAACCGGAGCACCACCGAATCCCTTAGATACAACTCTCAAAGGGAGCAACACATGCGTTGGCGGTTGTCCTAAACAAAAAACACGGAAAACTAAACCTAAAACATCATGAATAATAATAAGAAGAT
>NW_018177104.1:0-244 GCF_001263595.1 Phalaenopsis equestris
TATACGGGCTATCTTTCAGAAAAAAAGAAGAAATTTCAAAAAAATTATGCATCAAATGTTGCAATGCAGGAAACTTAAACAAAAATACAATCACGGTTTTTCATAAAATAGACCAAAATCCTAATTCTTTATATCATTCAAACCGATATTCCCAGACTATATAAGTACTTTCATGACCAATAGACCTCTTGCAATAAACTCTCCAAATTTGGGTCATTAAACTCACTAACAAAGAAGCATCAAC
>NW_018177105.1:0-244 GCF_001263595.1 Phalaenopsis equestris
AGGACAAATATGATTGTGACATTGTATTTTTTTAACCCATATATACAATTAATGTCTTCATTTTATTCATCATAGGCAATTAGATCATAGATGTTTGAGGATGCGCTTGATTAATTAATATTATATAGCATGACTTATTATAAATAAAGTGTCATGATACGCATAATAATTAGATTATGATTATTGAATGAGCGAAATGTTGCACGGCTTATACCTCCTCTAAGTTGTGCCAAGTTTCATATTT
>NW_018177106.1:0-244 GCF_001263595.1 Phalaenopsis equestris
CCTTAAATAAGATAAGAGCGTCATGAATGCTGAGTTTAGTGGACAACTTTCTCAAATGTGTGATGATGTTGTAATCAATTTGGGCTGGCTGCAACAGTCATGTCTTGTGGAGGAGCTTCCTATGATGGTAATGTTCATTACTGCAAACGACTTGCATTTTCATATCTTTGGTTCTATTTGAGGCGTTAGAATCTTGCCACTTTGAAGGTTAACTTATACAATATCTTTAGGAGGCAGTACAATG
>NW_018177107.1:0-244 GCF_001263595.1 Phalaenopsis equestris
ATATATATATAATTGTATGTTTAAACATATACATGAATATTAAAAGTTTATATATGTATGTATTTATGTGTATGTATGTATGTGGCATATAAATACAAGTGTAAATCCACATATTAAGAACTTAATGAATAATTCACCTAAGAATATTATGCTTAGGTTGTCTTAACTAGCTAAGTTTTCATTTCATAAATGTGATACAATGTAAATGTACTTGTTAACAACTTTTGAGAAAATAAGTTGAATG
>NW_018177108.1:0-244 GCF_001263595.1 Phalaenopsis equestris
TTTTTTTTTTTTTTTTTTGTTTTTTTGAGTTGGTTTGAGTTTAATGGTTATGGAAATCGAACAATTAGAATTTTTTTGTTGACTGAATCAGATTATCTCATGGACTGCTAGTAATTGATGGATGGTTCTCTTGAAATTTGAGTTGGACACCTATTAGCATGCTCATCGACTGAACTGGCTGTTCTGTTCTAGGGGTCAATAGCAAACAAAGATTTTTTGCTACAAAAACATTAGCTAAATTCTA
>NW_018177109.1:0-244 GCF_001263595.1 Phalaenopsis equestris
CTAAACTTTTATATTTACATACATAATACTCAAATCATTGACGCCACATAAAAAATGCCACTATCATTAACTTTTTAAAAGTCATACACATTTTCACGCATATATTTTTAATGCCTAAGTGTGATAAATGTAATTATCAAGTTTTAGGTGTCAGATATGTGAATGCACAATGAATGTGTGGTATGTATGTAAATTCACCCATCCATTCCCTCCCACAGCACACACAAATACACACACACACACA
>NW_018177110.1:0-244 GCF_001263595.1 Phalaenopsis equestris
TTTGAAATTAATTTGTTCTGATTTTTTTTTTTTTTGATTCATAAGATATTTTCATAAAGCCCAAGAAAAATTGATATTGTGAAAGATTTTATGTACTTTTTTTGGCAAAAATAATTATTATCAAAATGAATGTGATATTGTTGTTACATCTAGCAGCCTATGGCTACAATATTAGTTTAAGTAACCATGCAATTGAAATGAAAGTTGACAGTGAATGAGTGTCTCATTGTGCACGAATAAATAT
>NW_018177111.1:0-244 GCF_001263595.1 Phalaenopsis equestris
ATCGAACGAATCGAACACAAACTCATTGACGAATCCAACATGAACTGTTCGTGAACAACGAGCTTGTTTGGCAGCCTTATTCTTCACTGGGGCATAGTATGTAACATCTTGATGTATGTTGATCTCATGTATTGAGAACGACAGTAGATCGCCTTTGATGCAACACTCTTGTCCTTCATGCAGGTATTTGATGCACGAGTGCTGCGATGAGGGAACCATCTTGTTTTCATGGAGTCACGGTCGA
>NW_018177112.1:0-244 GCF_001263595.1 Phalaenopsis equestris
AAGGAAGCTTGGAGCTAACATTATGGGTAGCACGACGATAATGTACAGAAGAACAAGTTTGAGAGAGAAGATAGGTCTACAATAACAAACCTTCCTTAGACTAAATAACAAGTCATAGGTTTTGGAGGTAGCTTATATAGTACGACATAAATCAACTTATCTTTCAGGTTGTTTGAATGATCATATCAAGCAAAGTGTAAGCCCTAAACAATAAAATTTGTAGAATGAAACATCTATTAATATT
>NW_018177113.1:0-244 GCF_001263595.1 Phalaenopsis equestris
AGTGGTGTACCGTGGCACTCGAGGATTGGCTCCTCACTTCCGGCACTATCTTAACCAGTATTGTCGATGTTTTCTTCATTCTCATTAATGGGCTTATTGTACTCAAGTACAATTTGAATATTATTTTGGGAATCGAGATTGGAGTTAGATTGAGCAGTCAGTTATCTTATCATTAGAAATAGTCAAAACATAGCCAAAATCTAATCATTTATTCATAATACCCCGGTGGGGCAAAAAGATAATC
>NW_018177114.1:0-244 GCF_001263595.1 Phalaenopsis equestris
ATTTAACGGCTTAAATCAAATTTCATACACCCTCTGCAATAGTTTATGGAGGGTGACAAAATTTTATTTGTTTCAAAGCACAAAAACAAATGTTATATCATATGTATCACTATATTCAAACTCAAAATAATCTCACATCATTAACATGTGACTCGAGTCCTTTGTCCTTGTGCTTTGACCCAAAACTTCACATAAAGTAGCAGTTATGACTAAAGTCATATGACTGGTTGATTTGCCGTTAAAT
>NW_018177115.1:0-244 GCF_001263595.1 Phalaenopsis equestris
AGATTTACATACATACCATTCAATTCCTATGTATTCATATATCTAACACATAAACTACAATTTTTGCATACATACCATCTTAACTATGCATGAAAAGGTGTATATTACTTTTAAAAGTTCAAAAGTGGCATTTGTTATGTGATTTGAATGATTTGGGTGGTATAAGTGCAAAAAGTAAAGTTCAGGTGTTAGATATGCAAATAGATAGGAAATAGGAATTGGCTGGTATGTATGTAAATGCCCC
>NW_018177116.1:0-244 GCF_001263595.1 Phalaenopsis equestris
AGTGTCCGATCTCCACCGTTGGTCACCGCAACGATGCATTTTCGATTGGTCACCGCAAAGATGTAATTTCTTCTTATTTACACACCTAAACTTTATTTTTTACATTCATCTATCCCAATCATTCATATTTTATAGAAAATAAAACAATTTTAATCTTTTAAAAATTAAATATATTTTTTCATGCATAAATCAGGCGACAATTATGTAAATCTTTAAAAATTAGTTTTTTTTGTTACTTTTTTTT
>NW_018177117.1:0-244 GCF_001263595.1 Phalaenopsis equestris
CGATCCCGCCTCCCGCCTTCCGATCCCGCTGTCGCGAAGCGTCGCGTCTCCTTCAGTGCCGCGAAAATTGAGAACTACACCGGATCCTATTTTAGCGAAAAATCGTGTCTCCCGCCTCCTGCCCGATCAAACCGTTCCCGCCTTCCCTGTTTCCGCAAAGCGAAACATCCCTTCGCTTGATATAAGTTGCAAACGATAGAGGAAGACGGTGATTTTGGTGAGGTGGCTCTCCTTCAGTTTTAGC
>NW_018177118.1:0-244 GCF_001263595.1 Phalaenopsis equestris
TCAACTATCTCTGATGTGATATAATCTTGATATTTCAAGGAGGTTATCCATGAGCAAACTCTCAAGCCCGGGCTAGATGACCGGTCGGTGTTAGTTGATGGTCTGGTAGCTTCTCACTTCCAATCGACGGTCCTTCTAGAGGCTAATGAAAAATTGTCGAAGGCCAAGGAGAGAATGAATGTGATAGAAAAATTTGCAAAGGTTGTCAAAGTCGAAGTACTCAATTTGTCAGAGTTGTTGTTTG
>NW_018177119.1:0-244 GCF_001263595.1 Phalaenopsis equestris
CTAGACAAGCATTTTAAAAAAAATTCACTTAATTTCATTAAGAAATGAGAGAGATCGTAAGGCTAAAAGATGGACGATTTTCGGGCTAGGCTATCGGGGATGATGAAGGGGAACCGTTCGATTGTGGATGTATCAGATGGATGGTCCAGATCAAGCCGAACAGCGCTTCGGAACATAAGCCGTGGGCCGAATCAGCGCTGAGGTGGACGACGGCGTCAAATGGGAGCGCGCCGCGTGGAGCTTC
>NW_018177120.1:0-244 GCF_001263595.1 Phalaenopsis equestris
GACTTGGCTGCAGAGAAATTGGCGCCTAAGCTCCAACCCTGTTGCGCCTAGGCAACAACAACTGTTGGAGGTAGTTTTTGATGGTTCGACTCTAGTTCGTGGGAAGTTAATCAACCAGACAAAGAGCTTTTATGAGAAGTTTAAACAACATATTTGAGTATGAAAGAGGGGGAAAGAAGGAAGCTTGAAAATGGTTTGCGGGAGGATTAAGTAGGATAGGTTTTCCTTGGTCTTTTGGTGAGGA
>NW_018177121.1:0-244 GCF_001263595.1 Phalaenopsis equestris
TCAATTTTGGATTTGATTTTATCAACAACATCATCCAACTGAGTTTGCTTCTGACGCCCCCTTAGAAGGTTAATTGCAAGATATTTTAGTTGAAGTGAGGCAGAGTGAAATTCAGTGAAAGAGATAGCACAATTAGTAATCAAGCTCTTAACAATATTACCAAAGTAAAGATCGCATTTATCTCTGTTTAAAGTTAAGCCAAAATTTTGTTGAAATTCCTCAAGAACACGCATCAACCATTTGA
>NW_018177122.1:0-244 GCF_001263595.1 Phalaenopsis equestris
TTCAAAATCAAATGGTGGAGAACATACTCTTCATGAATGAAGAGTACATGTGGAAGGATCATTGTTTAGAGGCAATTGTGATGAACACATTTAGTCTTTTTTAAGATCTAGAGCACTCAAGATTTTTTTTTAAAATAAATTTCATTTCATTTTATTTTAATTTTACCTTATTATTGTGGTCATTCAATATTGTGTGGACCATCCCAGCGGCGAGCTACCATTTTTATTAGCCTATGAATACAAG
>NW_018177123.1:0-244 GCF_001263595.1 Phalaenopsis equestris
GCATAGTTAATTGAACTTTGGTGGACTGTGGAGGCATGGGGAAATATGTTCTTGCTTGGGGTGAATTTTTGAACTCAAAATTGAGCTGTCCTAGTGGGAACCAGAGGGGAAAAAGAGTAAGATTGAGTTGAGGAGTTCTTTGAGAGTCTATGGAAGCACTTAGACAGAGTTTCCCCAAGGAAATTTTCTTTCTCTCTCTTATTGATATGGAGGGTATATTTTAAATATAAGAGGCTATGGTGGC
>NW_018177124.1:0-244 GCF_001263595.1 Phalaenopsis equestris
CTTATCCAAGGCGAAAGTCAAGCAATGCCAAATCCCTTATCGCCTGACTTACCTAACTAATTCCTTAAGCTCCCTTTCGTAATCCAATTAGCATTTAGCAAATGGTCAACGGTTTTGAAGTCAACATTTTAATTTTATTGTAAATTATATGGAGAAGTATTATCTTGCTCCGTAAGAAAGCCTTGGTGACTAGCCCCTTAGACGGGCCCAAATGAATCAATATTTGATTGATTGGAGTAATAGA
>NW_018177125.1:0-244 GCF_001263595.1 Phalaenopsis equestris
GTAAATACATGAGAATTGTATGGTATGTATGCAAACGCCCCCATATTATTACACATCTAACAACTGAACTTCAATATTTACATAAATAACATTCCAATCTTCAGCATCAAATAAAAAACAACACTCTTACTAACGTTCTAAAACTAAAATACACTTTCTCATGCATAGGTTTATAACATCATAGTGTTACATACGCAAATATCAAACTTTAGCCGGTAGATATGTAAATACATGAGAATCAAGT
>NW_018177126.1:0-244 GCF_001263595.1 Phalaenopsis equestris
TCTCTCTCTCTCTCTCTCTCTCTCTCTCTCTGGATTCTTGGATCTCCTTCGTAGTTCTTATGGCCAACTCTTGGCCGCCTCGATGAATAAGCAAAGATTTTTTTTTTCCGGGATAATTACGTTCACATCCCCTCAAACATTGGTATTTATAAAAAAATGTAGATTATTTTTTTAAACATAATTGTGAGTGTCACAATCAAGTTATTAATAATTTGATAAATAAAAAATATGAGTTGATTTTACT
>NW_018177127.1:0-244 GCF_001263595.1 Phalaenopsis equestris
TCTCAACCTTATCTGCAAAGGGAGTCTAGCTTTATGGGGAAGAGAAAAAAAAACCTACTCTTTCTTGACCTACACACATTACAGCATTACTCATCACGGGAGTCCAAATCACTTTTAATGAGAACCATCCTTACAGCCTGAATTACCCCACAAAAATCAAACCCTAAAATGGTTGAAATAGTCGTTACCAATGACAAATTTTACAACATAAGGTATAAGTGTACTCGAGAAAGAGAGATCTGAA
>NW_018177128.1:0-244 GCF_001263595.1 Phalaenopsis equestris
CAGAGTGCAAGTGCATCTAGACTTAAGTTAGAGCTACACTAAGATTTTTGGCATTGTTGCTGGGGAACAAAGGTATAGTTTCCTTAGGAGAATTTTAGTTGAACCAGTTAGACCTAGACTTAGAAATTGATATTGTTAATATTTGTGTGTAATTGCTTGTTTGCTTGAAAAAGAAGAATTCAAAAAAAAAAATTGAGTGTTTGTTTAGTGTACTGATACGGGTGGATTTAGTGTGTTAATTTTG
>NW_018177129.1:0-244 GCF_001263595.1 Phalaenopsis equestris
GGTGGGGACGAATAGGGGTTACGGAGGGGTGTCCCCTTGTGATGGCTTCGAGGTAGTTGCCATTAAAAAAAATTATTATGTGCCTAACTTCGCAGTGCTTCAAAGATATCACTATAACACCTGTTTCATATTCAAAATCTGAGAGCATGACACTCCAACTCTTGGTAGGGAACATCACATTGCCTAAATGCAGCATCCCATTGCCTAGACCAGTAGTGCCTAGTCTAGATTCAGAACCCGAGAG
>NW_018177130.1:0-244 GCF_001263595.1 Phalaenopsis equestris
TTGTTACTTTATCTCACATAGATTTAGTTTTTTCATTAGCATCCGTTATCTTAAAATTTTGAAGTTTACTTATAAAAATAATTTTATGTGTATTTTAGGTGCCACAATTTAATTCTATGACAGTGTTTTATTGTATTTTTTATCTTCAAGTTTCTCATCTTAAAATCTAGAACTAGTAATCGACGTTGAGTACATAAATTTTTGCTTACAATGACCTTACAATCTTTACATTCTCGACGATCTT
>NW_018177131.1:0-244 GCF_001263595.1 Phalaenopsis equestris
AACCAACCAAATAGACGATACGTAGGCCCCAAAAATAAATTGACTCATCAGTCGACCAACCGACCGACCGAAGCGCAGACATAAGTCTCTAATAGCGATTGGACGACTGACCTGCTTTTTCTACGACAGACGAGATCTAGTTTGACCGAACCCCTTGGTCGACTAAACACATGACACAATCGTCACCCAGTCCATCGCCTTAATCGGCATCATTCTAGCGAATCGATCAACAAATTACCGTCAT
>NW_018177132.1:0-244 GCF_001263595.1 Phalaenopsis equestris
ATATAATTTATTTATTTATTTATGCACCAATATGTTATAAGTGTAAACATCAAATTTTGGGCATTAGATCTGTAAATAAATAAGAATTACGTAGTATGTGTGTAAATTTGTCAAATTAAACGATGAGAACCTCTCATAATTCAAAATACAAATCATATTGTCAAGCAAACCCATAAAATAATCAAAGGAAATCTTCTCAACCGTCTGATCAAAGTGGTTCATATTCCTACGTTAATTACACTCA
>NW_018177133.1:0-244 GCF_001263595.1 Phalaenopsis equestris
AGAGTGATTAAGGTAAATGGATACAGATTAAAAGCTTACATAGGTGGAGATGGTCTTACATTTGAATAGAACCTAATGTTGGGTCAAACCTGATTAAAGCATTGGTTAGATCGGGCTGACGATGTTAAAGCTATTGCTTTGTGAGAGACAACATATAGTTATCAGTGTGATTTGGAATTGAATTGCTGTTGTGATAAGTTCTATATAGTAATTATGAGTCTTGTACAATTTTGTTGGCACAAAA
>NW_018177134.1:0-244 GCF_001263595.1 Phalaenopsis equestris
GCGAATTGTGCCACAAAGAGTTTCTTAAACTCAGCAAAGGTCAAAATAATATCGATTGGTAGATTGAGATACCACCGGAAGGCTGACTCCTTAAGTGTTGTAAGAAAAGCCGAATCTTCATAGCATTATTGACCTGCAGTACTTTGACTGATGATTCGAAAGAAGCCACTTGATCAGCGGAAACACTCTTCCCTTTGTAAGGATCCAAATGGAGGAACCCTTAACTTCACTGGTGGTACTGCTT
>NW_018177135.1:0-244 GCF_001263595.1 Phalaenopsis equestris
AGATATGTCTCTTAGATTAAGGGACTTGTCTCTTGATGTGAAGAGGTGTACCTTTTGGGCAAAAAGGAGGGAATGTTGAGTTCTTTTTTAAAGGAAGGTTGGCCCAAAATAGAGGAGGAGAGTCTAGAGAGACAAGAGAGGGGGGCAAGAGGTTTAGAGGAGAAGAAGTCTAAGAGTGGCTTGAGAGAGATTTGTGGTAAAGAGTTAGGTTTTCTTCTAGAGTTGTAAGAGGAGAGGGAATGTG
>NW_018177136.1:0-244 GCF_001263595.1 Phalaenopsis equestris
AAAAAAAGACGGGGCCTCGCCCAACTGAAGAAATCTACTATAAACTGGATAATACAGTCCCTCATCCCACGGGTGGGAAAAGGTTGAACACTCTTTGGAATTACGAAATCGGTGCACGAATGAAATTGTTGTAAGAAGTAGGCGACGACCGATAGCGATCGATAGAGGACATCTGATGGTAGTCAATGACAATCGACGGTGATTGATGACGGTCGGCGGTGGTCAACAGCGCTAGGCGGTGGTC
>NW_018177137.1:0-244 GCF_001263595.1 Phalaenopsis equestris
CCCAACTTCAACAAAATTACATTCAAAATGAATGGCTCGACGAGACGAAACTAACAATATCAAAATTAGTCATATTTGAGTCAAGTCAAGTTTAGATTAAGTCCTTAAATTATTTTTTGGAGTTTTCAATGCATAATTATAAGGTCAAACCGATTTCGAATTTGATAAACTTATCGTCAAATCAATAATCTTGATAAAATGAATCTAACACCCTAATTTCACTCAATTTTGACATCATTAAATA
>NW_018177138.1:0-244 GCF_001263595.1 Phalaenopsis equestris
GTTGGCTAACAATTACTATAGTGTTCTTGTTAATGATAAAGCCCACATTTTTTTCTCTGCTTACAAAGGCATTAAGCTGGGAGATCCTCTCTCTCCCACCATCCTCATCACTGCTTTTGACTACCTATCCAGGATTGTCAACACTTTGCATGGCTTTTATCCTCATTTGCAATATTATCGTAAGTCCAGATTATGGTTAGTCATATTTCCTATGCTGATGATGCTATTCTCTTTTCTAATGCCA
>NW_018177139.1:0-244 GCF_001263595.1 Phalaenopsis equestris
AAAAAAAAAAGAGGAAAGACTTACTAAACGGCGGATGACCGGAGACTAGAGAAACTTCATTGTTTTGAGACAATTTCCATTTGGTTCTTCACCATTGGATAACTTCAAGCGTAGAGGCAAGCACAGGCAGAGCACACAAAGTAGAGTGAGTATAGAGAGAAACGAACAATCTCCTTCTATAGGATGCATCGGCTTTCCTAGGCCATCGCTCAGACAGGAGAGTGATAGTCTGGTTACTATGGTG
>NW_018177140.1:0-244 GCF_001263595.1 Phalaenopsis equestris
AAAAACAATAGCTTGCAAGGAGCTGAAACACAAGCTGACAGTTTTTAGGAGAAATCCAACATGGATAGGGAGGAGCAGGAGCCAGCATTGGGGAGGGCCTGTATGATGGCTGATTGTTGCAGGGATGAGTCCGACGCTGGACAATCGATAAAAGAATCCCTACTACTAGTTTCGAGAACTGGAGGAGATTTCCCGGGCCTGGTAGAAAAGATGTAAGACTGCAAAAGGGAAGATCAGCTCTGGC
>NW_018177141.1:0-244 GCF_001263595.1 Phalaenopsis equestris
TAGCCACGAAAAAAAAATTACAAATTCATCCTTTTTATATTTAATTTTTTACAATGGATACAACATTGCGTTGTTTCATTCAATACAACTGTGTTGTATCAACTGTACAATGATAAACCAACACAACCAATGCAACATGGTTGCACAAGTAGTAATAAAACAACCAATCATAGCTACGAGGAAAATAAAAAAAATTCAAATTTATCTTTTTTACATATAATATTTTTTATGATACAATTTTTTT
>NW_018177142.1:0-244 GCF_001263595.1 Phalaenopsis equestris
ATTGCATAGAAGAAACTTGTTGTATGGTGTTAAAAGCCGCAAGCTCAATTTTTGTAAGTTTTGTGTTTTTGGAAAATTGATTAGAGTCAGTTTCATGACTGGAAAACACAAAATTGAAGGGATTCTTAATTATGTGCATTTTGATGTATGGGGCCCAACCAGGGAATCATAATTGAGATGATCTTTGTATTATGTGACATTTATTGATGATTTCTCTAAAAAAGTTTGGGTGTATTTCTTGAAG
>NW_018177143.1:0-244 GCF_001263595.1 Phalaenopsis equestris
TATCCTTAATAGCGAGTATTCAGAGTTTCTTAGCCCCAATTATCAGCTTAATATTGATTTTCTTACTGACTCTAACGGGGGCATTGGAAAACGAAACCAGGGGAAGAGGAGTGTAGGATTAATTTTTCATTGACTCATCTAAAGTGACTCGATTTTTTTCCACCACCAGCCTCACCAAGTTACAAGAGATAGGGTTGTCCTCAATTTTTGTATTCAACAGTGGAAATCCATAGACATCGGGGTA
>NW_018177144.1:0-244 GCF_001263595.1 Phalaenopsis equestris
TTTGTGGATCAACTCTTGGTTTATATTGTTCATGTGATATTAATTCATTTCCTCTTGGAAATATTTGTGCCCAACAAGTCTATTCACTATTTGTGCCCAACAAGTATATATATATCTCCATTTCTATCTTGGCCCCTCTCTTGCTACCTCTATTCTCTTGCTCTCTTCACTCTCCCTTCCCCTCTCTTTTACTCCCTCACTCACCTCTTTCACATTCTTAATATCTCATTCTTTTTGCCTCATT
>NW_018177145.1:0-244 GCF_001263595.1 Phalaenopsis equestris
AAACTCCATGATCACAAACTCCCTGCGAAGCCCTAACGCGCCGACCTCTCTCGTCGTTTGTGCCCGAGGCCTGCCGCCACCACTCCTTGTAAGCAAAGCTGACCGCCACCTCCTCCCCTCGTCGGTAAGCTTCTCCTGAAATCCTTTGCCCGTATCTTCTTTGCGAAGCCCCAGCTCCCGCAATCGTGCCCAAGCCTATGCTGCTCGACCGCGCCTCCTCCTCCCGCGCTGGCGAGCAATCTCA
>NW_018177146.1:0-244 GCF_001263595.1 Phalaenopsis equestris
ACAAGAATGTTGTCAAGAAGGTCACCAAGTGTCTTCAAGCTTTTCAGGATAATTTAGGTATGTGTTTTAATTAAGATAAATGTCAACTGATCTTTCACAAAAGAGTTTATCCCAGCTGCAGATAGTGGATAACTGAGTACACTGGATTCACTTGAACCCACCTTCCGATCAAATACTTGGGGTCCCTCTTATTATGGGCAGAGCTAAGTAGGTTCAATTTGAGGAGGTCCAAAACAAAATTACT
>NW_018177147.1:0-244 GCF_001263595.1 Phalaenopsis equestris
GGTCTTTTTTCTCTGATATCACTCACTCTTCAGATTCTTCTAGCCAAAAAGGCACTTTTCTTCGTCTTGATGGCAGCATGTTTCACTTTTATGTCAATTAGAACCTCTTATTAAAATATCATCTCCATAGTCTACAACCACTCATTGAAGTCATCCATTTTATTTCTCCTTCGAAATTTGGTAGGTCTACTTTAGCTCCTAGATATCTCAGCCCTCTAAATGACACTTCATCCCTAGGCCTCTT
>NW_018177148.1:0-244 GCF_001263595.1 Phalaenopsis equestris
GTATTTGAGCATCTATTAACATAGAAGCCTAAGCTAATATGCCATTGGCTATGTTTGTGACGCTAGGGCTTCTCTCATTCTTATGTTTGTTGCTCTCGGCTACACTTGTGCTCGGGTTTTGCATGGGTTTGTCCATGCAAGCCGCGTGCGTTGTTTGTTCTTTTCATGTTCTTGTTTTCACTAGTGGCTCAGTAGTGTTCTTGCAGCTGCTGCTTTGGTTGTGCTTATTTTATTTTTGAAATGC
>NW_018177149.1:0-244 GCF_001263595.1 Phalaenopsis equestris
AATACAAAAATGGAAAATGAAATAGCATGTGAAATAATGGAAATAAAATTTGCAAAGTCAGTAAAATTTAAATCTAAAAGAAGAAGAAAGAAAATAAAATAAGCAAAATTCCTAAAAAAGAGAAAAATGAAAAAAAGTGGTGAAAACAATAAACAAATGCAAACTAAACAAAATAGATAAACTCAAAATCCCACACTTCCTACAATCAAATTTCCTTAATTTCTCCATACTATCCATAAATTCC
>NW_018177150.1:0-244 GCF_001263595.1 Phalaenopsis equestris
GAGCCAAATGCATGCGATAAGATGCCTCTTTTGGGGAGAGGCACATTATTTCTGTAAATAGGATATAGATACTTTTATTATAATTTTATTTATTTATTTTCAACTGCATGGGATCAGCTTTTCTCTGCGTGGATGAGAAGAAAAGGAAAAGAATAGGGGAAGAGATAGGGTGAGCTGCCATGCGTGGAAAGATAATAATTTTATTTTTTATTATATTATAATATTATAATATAATAATTATAAT
>NW_018177151.1:0-244 GCF_001263595.1 Phalaenopsis equestris
CATAATATTTAAGGGGGTTATCGCGATGGGAAAACATACATTCAATCATAATGAGATGGGGTTTGCAGGCATATCAGATGACTCCACCTGAGCAGACGACAACAGACGAAAAAATGCGTAGCATTAACCAGAAATAGATGGGGGAATCTAATTCACAGTCAAAGAAGCCCAAACTTAGTAGGAGAGAGAAAGAAAAAGACAATTTAGTGAAAACCTCATTCGATCGACTCATTGATGTTTTTGC
>NW_018177152.1:0-244 GCF_001263595.1 Phalaenopsis equestris
TTTGTTTTGAGAGGTTTGATGATGTTTTAAGGGGAGATAAGTGTCATTGTATGAGAGGAGATTTGTTAGAGTTGTACTGAATGAAGAGGAGTGTAATGAATTGTTAAAGACTGATTGGCTCTAGGTGAGTGCTCTGGACCTCTTGCACTACAATCTTTACTATTATGCCTGCAATAAAAATTTTTGCCTTATCTTTTCTCATGCATTGTGATTGATTTTATGTTGTATTCTATGGATTTTTTGT
>NW_018177153.1:0-244 GCF_001263595.1 Phalaenopsis equestris
TATATCTAATTTTAAAAATTAATTTTCATAAACACAAGCTTTTATAATATAAATTATATTTATGAAGTTAAATTTTATTCTTGCAAAATTTATATTGTGATATAAAACATAATGAAAAATACATTCTATATTAAAAATTAATTAATTATAAAAATTATTTTTCATTTATATTGTGTTCCAGTATTGTGTTGAGTTGTGTGTGTGTCTCTGTGTTCGTATCCTTTCTTCATAGATTAAAAGTTTA
>NW_018177154.1:0-244 GCF_001263595.1 Phalaenopsis equestris
TGTCTTTGAGTTAAGGTGTGTTGGGTTAAATTTTTTTGTCGAATTTAGTATTTTATTTGATTTTTCTTAGAATTATTTAATTTTTAAAGATAATTTTCTTTGAAAATTTATAATTAATTTACATGACATCCAAAATACTGAAAATCTTGCTGAGACATTTAGAATGCGATTCTAAAAAATCTCAAAATTTTTCAAGTTATTTGAAGTTTATCTAAATTTTTCATGAATTATTGAATTTACCGAC
>NW_018177155.1:0-244 GCF_001263595.1 Phalaenopsis equestris
CCTCAATTTCACTCAAGAATCCACCAAGACCAATCATAGTCACCAAATCTACCCAAATCCATCCAAATCCAAATTAAAATTAAAATTCCCCAATTCCAAATTCAAATCCAAGTTCCTTGAGCCATAAATCTAAATTCACCACGAGTTCACTTTGAACCCAAAAGACACCAAAATTGAACCCACATGCCAGATTCAATTTCACCAAGCCTAAGTCCTAAATTCCATCATGGCAAATTCAAGACTT
>NW_018177156.1:0-244 GCF_001263595.1 Phalaenopsis equestris
CTTTGAATCATTCTTCAATGTGGGGGGCAACCTTCGTTGCAGTCTCGAAAGGTGATTCACGTCAACGTCCTGGACACGACTGTAGTGGGGTAGTCTTATCGCAATCTATTTATACACAAAGCCTTTCACAATTTCTTCTAGACTAGGGGCAAACTTCACTACAGTTTCGACATCCCGGGCATGATTATAGTGAGGTAATATTCTCGCATCCTATTTAGGGCTGTCAAAACGGCTCGTTGTTCGT
>NW_018177157.1:0-244 GCF_001263595.1 Phalaenopsis equestris
ATCTCTCGCGATCCCTTCTC
The DNA here is from genome assembly GCF_001263595.1 of Phalaenopsis equestris. Taxonomy (NCBI): domain Eukaryota; kingdom Viridiplantae; phylum Streptophyta; class Magnoliopsida; order Asparagales; family Orchidaceae; genus Phalaenopsis; species Phalaenopsis equestris. The sequence continues at coordinate 21 of NW_018177157.1, forward strand.
TCCCACGACGAAAACCGCGATGGCAACAAAGGGATCGCTCGTTACAAAGACCACCGAAACTCCCATCTTTCTCATCCTTTTGCACCACTCCGACCAAGGTAAGTATCGCGCTATACCTCCTCTTCGTTCCACTTCGTTCCTCATTCCTCTTCGTTCGTCTCGAAATATCCTAATCAGGTCCTCAGAGTGCCTCTGCAATCTCTAGGGCAAAGTGAAACATTCTG
>NW_018177158.1:0-244 GCF_001263595.1 Phalaenopsis equestris
AGTCATTTCCTACGTGATCTTAATCCATAATTCCCTGGAAAGCCACACATTTGGCCATGTAAAACAAATAAAAACGGTTGGCAGCTCTCTGTTGAGAAAGACAACAAATTGCCAAATATAATAGACCAATGCGATGATCAAATATATGCAAAGTTCATCAAACAAACAAAATCTGACCACATATATAAGAAAATGGATCAAACAAACAAAAGAAAGTTTAGAACAGAACCATAAAATGATCACA
>NW_018177159.1:0-244 GCF_001263595.1 Phalaenopsis equestris
CCATTGATTGGGGTGGCAAATTGGTTTTGAACTTAACCATAACGACGCCGCTGTTGCCGTGGTTGAATGACGTTTCTTCATATGTAGCGATAGTGCGTGCAATTCTTTTTCGTCTTCGCCTTGTAGATGTATGCCATTCGCTTACCTGCATACCATCCAACCTCCTCTTTCGTGTTCACACCCTCGATCTGCACCAGAGACATAATCTCATATTGATTCGACTTCGACATCTTATATCCAAGAA
>NW_018177160.1:0-244 GCF_001263595.1 Phalaenopsis equestris
AAAAAAATGATAGTTGATAGCAAATTGAATATATCTCTGGTGTGTTTGATGGTTCTGGGAGGTGAAGTTTTTGTGGTTGCATCTTCAGGAGGTAAGGAATTTTGTCTAGAAACTCTAATTTATTTCATTTTCTTTGATTCATTGAGTTAATTGTTTTGCAACAACTAACACAAGTGGAGAACTAGTGTTATTTATCTTTGGAAGAAAATTTCATAGCAACATCAATTTTAAGGTTTTGCGTCTT
>NW_018177161.1:0-244 GCF_001263595.1 Phalaenopsis equestris
AGGAATGTTGATTGTTAGCTTCTTAAATATCTCTAAAAACACAAGAAGTTATTGATCTAGTTTTTGTTTCCTAAGCCTATGAGGAAATGACATTGGTGGTCTATCTAAATTGATCTTAGTTGAAGAGACAGATTTTTATATATTTTTAGGAAAATTTTTTCATGTTTTTCATTTTATTCAGGTTCCCTCTCAACTCCAATCTTTTTTTCCACTTTAGTATCCAATTCTCTACCACTTCTCAGCT
>NW_018177162.1:0-244 GCF_001263595.1 Phalaenopsis equestris
TAATCAAAATAAATATTTATTACATTTGAAATATAGGACTATAGTGAAGATTACATGATGTTTAACTCTGAAAATAATGCTTGGGCGGAACTAATCCACCAACACACCTATTGGGGCACATGTAGATTAAAAGTCTTTAATGAACTCCTGAACCTCTCTATTCAAAGATGGATGAACAGACGGTACTGAAGTCTAAAAGAGTTGATCGTGCTTCCCCAAGAAAGAAATGGGTGAAGCATGCCAA
>NW_018177163.1:0-244 GCF_001263595.1 Phalaenopsis equestris
AATCTTGGTCTCTTCTTTTTGAGTTTCCAGCTCCCTTCATATCAGCTGCCATCCATCTATTGTTCCTGTCACGCTGTTTGGATTTTGGTGTGATTGTTAATTACATATATGTATATATATAAATATATATATAGTTTTTGTTGTTGGTTTCTCTTCTTTTTCCAGAGTCATGTATGTTTGTGGATGGGTCTCCCTTATGGGAATGAGTTAGGGGACCCTCTCCATCTGTAGTTGCTTTATTTTT
>NW_018177164.1:0-244 GCF_001263595.1 Phalaenopsis equestris
ACTTGGAGCAGATTTTAAGGCACCAGTTTCGCCTAGGCACTAGTTTCGCCTAAAAATTGGTGCTTAGGTGCCTAGGTGAAAGAGATAATTATGGATGGCTTCTAGATGCCACAAGAAGTTATAAGGCACCTTTTGGGACTTAAGTAGGCACCTTTTAACATTTCAAACTCTCAGAAACTTCAAGAACATCCAGAGGTCGTAGATAGGAACAGAAATGTAGATTTCTACCTTTTTTGGAGAGATT
>NW_018177165.1:0-244 GCF_001263595.1 Phalaenopsis equestris
AACAACACTTATAGGACTCACCAAGTTTAGAAATAACAAAGACTCACAAAGAAAACTTTCTACACTCTTAACACACCCAAACACTATGGGACTCGATTTATCCGACCCTCTATCCACTTGAAATTAATCTCTATTTATTGACCTTAGAAAATGACCAATAATTGCTTCAAGAATATGTTCAAAATTTGGTCTCTTTAAATGAATCTTCTAGAAAATAACTTTGGTGCTTAGGCATCAGCCAAGT
>NW_018177166.1:0-244 GCF_001263595.1 Phalaenopsis equestris
TGTGTAGTAATTTTGAATGACTTATGAAGGTTTTGTTGAGTGATATGAGCTTGAAAAATTTTTATTTGAAGTAGAATGTGTGTTTGAAAAAAATTTAAGGTAGAGAGAACAAAATGGTGAATGAGAACTGAAAAATATCATTTTTTTATTTATTTTGAATTTAATTTTCTTTTTATCAAATTTTATTATGTGAATTTTTTTTTTGTTTGCTTTGCAATTTTTTATTTAATTCATTATTTTGTGA
>NW_018177167.1:0-244 GCF_001263595.1 Phalaenopsis equestris
GAAATAAGTTTTGATGGATGTAAATTAGAGATTTTAGAGTGACGGACTAAAGTTCCCAATTTGATCTAGATGTTTGGAACTAAAAGCGAGATGTTAACCTTCAGGTGAAGGGTATGTGGGAATTCTAGAGCGACAACTAGTATCTTCCCAACCCAACCATGAATTTAGGAACTTAACTCTGTATTAGCTAATGTTCTTTATGCACTCGAGTGAGGGTAACGAATAGGTATGCTCTTATTTGGCA
>NW_018177168.1:0-244 GCF_001263595.1 Phalaenopsis equestris
AGGAGGTGAAGAATGTCTACTTGTCATGAAAGGTGGAGATTGGTTACAGAGGGCCTGCAAGTTGTTGGCCTCTGGGAGAAGACCAGACGGAGGACTTGTGGGAAACAAGTGACTGCAGGAAGAAGCTTCGGTGGAGGGCCTATGATGACGGGAAAGGACGGGAAGATAGCGGCTTGTCACAGACAAAAGTCCCACATCGGCTAAGTGTTGGGCCGAAAAACAGTATTTAAGTCCTGGGCTGCTC
>NW_018177169.1:0-244 GCF_001263595.1 Phalaenopsis equestris
AAAAGATTATTGCAACTCAATGAACATGAGGAGATGAGAAATGAAGCATACGATAATACAAAAATCTATGAAGAGAAAATTAAAATATGGCAAGATCAGAAGATTATTAAAAAGAAATTTGAACCTGGATAATAAGTTTTATTGTATAATACAAGATATTATTTCCAGGAAAATTGAAATCCACATGGTTAGAACCATTTAAAGTGATCAAAGCCTATCATTATGGAACTATTGTTATTAAAGA
>NW_018177170.1:0-244 GCF_001263595.1 Phalaenopsis equestris
TTTTTAGGACTTTAAAAACACCTCATAACGGTTATTATGAAGAGAAATGCTGCCAAAGTTGGCTAAGAGTCATCTGAACAGTCAAACCACTCTTGGAGCTGTTGTTGCTCCCGATTGGTGCTACCGGAGCTGAGGTTCGTTTTCTTGGACACCGTCGGCACCGATTCTGGCGTCGTCGGTGCCAGTTGTCAAAATTTTGCGACTTTCTTTTTTTCATTCAATTTAATTCCAAATTTTTCTCCAA
>NW_018177171.1:0-244 GCF_001263595.1 Phalaenopsis equestris
TGGATCAATCCACATACATAACAAAATGATAAAAGAGGTAAGGATGGTGAAAAGTGGCTGCATTCGTATAAAAAACTTCCAAAAAGACTACCAACTGAAAATTAGAATAGAAAAATGGTGCATTTCCCTTTTTCGATTGACATCTCTCTAGCACTTATGCAGCTTCTTGCCAATTTTACCAGATGAATACCAAGTGTTTGAGGCCCACGCCTAGAGGCGCTCCTCAAACTAGGGCGATCAAAAA
>NW_018177172.1:0-244 GCF_001263595.1 Phalaenopsis equestris
CAATGTGGGAAGAAAATCAGGAAAATAAAGACAAATTATTGGGTTTTGCAGATGGTCTTCTTTCCACATACATTTACACAACATATACTGTTGAAATTCAGAATAATGTGGAATAAGGTAGAATAATTGATAGTTTTATTGATATGAACGGAGGTATAAATAAACCTTATAAAAATCCTATAATAGAAAAAATAATAAAAAGGAAAGATATATTACTTGATATCTCCAATAATTAATTCATATT
>NW_018177173.1:0-244 GCF_001263595.1 Phalaenopsis equestris
TTTCACATGAAGTAGTAATATTCAATCCAACACACCAAACTAACATGAGCTTGAAATGATCACCGGTGTGCATTATTTCATTATATGTCCAATAGATTGTCAGGTTAAACATAATGCCAAAAGCAATGTGGCATGTATGACTTTAGTGCTTGCGCAAAAAATAGAGCCCTCTCACTAAGTTTTTAAGTTAAATACATAGCCAATCAATTTTGTATTCACAAATTATCTAATAAACCAAAAAAAA
>NW_018177174.1:0-244 GCF_001263595.1 Phalaenopsis equestris
AGTATGATTGATAAGAATATCAATTCATAAAGAATCTTTGCATAAGAAACCAAATCTTGTTATTGGTGTTAGCAAACGAATTGAAAGCACCAAATCTCCTCAAATGAACAACATTATTCACAACAACTACCATAGGTTCAAGAATACTCAAAAAATTTAAATTATAACAACGAATAAGATTTTTTAGCCTATTAGAAGAACAAGATTTTGCAATGCCTCTAATATTCCAAATTAAAGTGTTAAA
>NW_018177175.1:0-244 GCF_001263595.1 Phalaenopsis equestris
ATTTGTGACATATTTCACATTTTTCAATTAGGTAGATATCAATTATGGCCTCCCAATTTTTTTAAAAATCATGTCAAATGAAGTTTTTTTTCAATATGTACACTATGTTGTCTTAATTCAAATTTTTTTGGCCTTACCAAAAACATCTCCTTCCACCTCTCCTTGATTATCAAGGTCATGTGTTCCATCATACAAAAAACAACAACATAATTGTTATTGTAACACCTTAGATCATATTATACTA
>NW_018177176.1:0-244 GCF_001263595.1 Phalaenopsis equestris
GATTCATTCTTAATCTCTTCAAGCTAATTTAATTGCAACAATCTTTTCTCACTAGCATCTTATAAATTAAAATTAAAATCCTTAATCACCTAATAAGTTTTATGTTTCAATTCCACTGATAAGTGAAAAGGCTTACTAAAATTTAATCTATATGGGGGTATTCCTATAGGTGTATTATAAGCTGTCCTATAAGCCCATAAAATAGTATGTAATCTAGCACACCAATCCATTTTATTAAGATTTA
>NW_018177177.1:0-244 GCF_001263595.1 Phalaenopsis equestris
TTTTTCTCTGAGTGAAACTTTTCTCCCCTCGACATTCTAACCTTCCTTCTTTCCTTCACTCATCGGCTATGGTGCCTAAGTACGCTTTTAAGCTGTTTGGTGTGAACCACTTCATTGTAGTGTCTGTGATAACCAAAAAACAAATAAAAATCCTCCAAAGATTGCTTGTCTTTGGGATGTCGATAGTTCTTAGGACGATGAATAAAAATGAGAGAGTTTTGGGCACATTTGGGGACAATCTGGT
>NW_018177178.1:0-244 GCF_001263595.1 Phalaenopsis equestris
AACCATGTGGGATATTGCTCTTCCCGCACAAAGTTGGCATCTATCAACTTCTTTACCTCAGTAATGACTTGTTGCACTATCTCGAGGCACATTCTATTAGGAGCTAGTTTTACTGAGGTCATATCATTGTCAACCCCAAGCTTATGAATTTTGACTTCTGTAAATAATCCTGACATTTCATCGCAGCTTCAGGTGAGGCAATCTTTAAATTCTAACAATAACTTTATCAATTATGTGGATTCTT
>NW_018177179.1:0-244 GCF_001263595.1 Phalaenopsis equestris
CCATCAAATTCATAATTCAAGTGATTTTATTTTCTATTAAAAGTTATGAAAAAAATAAGAATGAGTTCAATATCTTGATTGTTTGCATATACATGTTGCCTATGATCGGTCACTCATTTATTATTAAGCAAGCAAATGTTAATATACTTGTTCATGAAAATGAAAAATGATATCGATATTGAAGTGCCTTAAATGATAAAATTGTAGACTGTGCTCATATGACGAATGTATACATATTTAAAGA
>NW_018177180.1:0-244 GCF_001263595.1 Phalaenopsis equestris
TAATAAATTACTAATTAATGACTAATTGAGATATTATCTTTAGCATAATTCCTTAACATTTTGGTCAGTGAATTGTGTTATTATTATAGGTTGGTCTTATTGTTAGATAATATTTGTTTAGATGAAGTTACAAAGCACATCAGTAGTAGACTTGGCTTATGCTTTAGTAGGTATTAACCATTATGGGACTTCACATTCATAAACAACTTCCATTGCAAATGATTTTCAATGTGCACACTTTGAG
>NW_018177181.1:0-244 GCF_001263595.1 Phalaenopsis equestris
TTTTTTTTTAAATTGCTCATTTTGTTTTTTTTCTCTATTTCTAATTTGTAAATCTAATTAAATTAAATAAAATTTATTAAATAAAATTTTAAAATTATCAAAGCTGTTAACGCTTCATTTTTGTGCTTGTTCATGCTGGATGTCCGTGCACTAATGTTTTTTTGTCTTCTGCAGAAGCAATGTCGGAACGTAAGCTCATCTTTTCTTTCAAAGATGGCTTAAATCTCGCACTAGATAAGGAAAG
>NW_018177182.1:0-244 GCF_001263595.1 Phalaenopsis equestris
TCTGAATTAGAATGAAGTACATGAAAATTTTGAAAACAAAAAGAACTTCAAAATTTGAACAAAATGGCAAAAAATTTAAATAATGAAAATATTGAAAATTAATATCAACATGTATAGAGACCTTTAAGAGATTATATTAATCCTGCAACAGATGAAGTTCATCAAAGTATACACTCTTGCTGTAGTTGCTAATTCATTTGAACCAACTATTATAATTTTTGTTGGAATAATCATTCAAAATTTA
>NW_018177183.1:0-244 GCF_001263595.1 Phalaenopsis equestris
GTGACCAGTTTTGTCATAATTTCAGCAAGTTACTTGTTTAACAAGCCTTGACTTTCTCCTACTTTTGTTCTTTGATTTTGATCTTCTCCTGTTTGAGTTACTGTCATGTGCTCTCCTCTAAAATTAACATTTAATGCTGAACTAGAACCTGAGATCTCGCTAGAATCTTTCCTGCGCATCTCAGCCAAAAACAAATCATGAATATTTTCACATTTCAGTTTAGATTTACCTGCAGAATTACTGA
>NW_018177184.1:0-244 GCF_001263595.1 Phalaenopsis equestris
ATCAAAAGCAAATACTATAGTTAATAATTCTTTTTTTGTGGTAGTGTAATTAATTTGAGCCTCATTAAGGCTTTTAATAGCATATTATATCACCTTGACATTTTGTCATATCTCTGTCCTAAAATAGACCCTATAGCATAATCACTTGCAATACACACATTAATTCAAAAGATTTTAACCAATTAGGTGAGACAATAATAGGTGCAATTATTAATTTCTCTTTTAATAAATTAAAGGCATTTAG
>NW_018177185.1:0-244 GCF_001263595.1 Phalaenopsis equestris
TAGCATTTATCAATTAATAATTAATTAGTTATTAACTATATGAAGTAATAAATATATAGAATTTTTGAATGGTTGCAGTTATTGAGCCTGAGGACATGTTCCTATGGCGAGCGAGGATTGAGGGACCTGCTGATAGCCCTTATGCTGGCGGCTTTTTTTCTCTTTCCATCAATTTCCCAACACTTTACCCTCTCAAACCTCCACAGGTATGATGTTAACTCTCTCTCTCTCTCTCTCTCTCTCT
>NW_018177186.1:0-244 GCF_001263595.1 Phalaenopsis equestris
CTTCCTCTCCATCAAGCTCCTACAATAATTAACCAACGCCTTTCTTAATTATAATTAATCAAACTAAATTATAAAAGCTAACTCATGATTTAAGCAGCTCATAATATATAATCAGGAAAAAAAAATTATTTTCATACTTGAAGCTTGGATTCAAGAAAGGAAAGAATAGTTCCGGGGATGATTCCTCTCACACCTCCTCCATCTATGCTTAGAACAGTAACAAGGCTCCCCTGACAGCGAGGAG
>NW_018177187.1:0-244 GCF_001263595.1 Phalaenopsis equestris
TGTCGATTACTGTTTTTCTTCGCCCTAATTTTCTAAACATTTTTCATAACAAATGTTTTCATATACTGTAATTACTTCATGTTGAGCATTTCTTCGAGGCAAATTTTTGTAATTTTCTCATTATTATGTTTCTTTTTTCGATATCTCCATCTGATATTTATTTTGTAGCTATATTTGTTATATTTTTGTGACAAGAAATAATTGGATAATATGAAAAAAATAATAAAACCTTTATTATATTTTT
>NW_018177188.1:0-244 GCF_001263595.1 Phalaenopsis equestris
CTAGGCCATTTCCCCTGGGATAGTAGACTGTTGAATATCTCCAATCTATCTCATGTTGTATGACGAAGTTATTGATCTTGGTACTTCTGAACGCTGTCCCATTATCAAAGATTACTCTGCATGGTACACCAAAACGGTAGACAATTTGGCTTTTCAAGATTTGGAGAACATGCTGCGTTGTAACCTCTTATAGCAGCATTTCCTCTGTTCATTTAGAGAAGTAGTCCGTAGCGGCGAGAATAAA
>NW_018177189.1:0-244 GCF_001263595.1 Phalaenopsis equestris
ATATATATATAACACCAACATTAAATTCTATTGTACAATACTTTGGATCTTACTACTTCTATATGTCTTTTGTTGCACTCAATTTATCTCTGATAAATTTGACTTTTTCAATAGTTTTGTCAACTGATTCTAGACCCAATAATCTTCTCTTCTCTTATGTTAATGTTCGAGTTGTTCTCCATCTTCAACAATATAGAGTTATATAACGAGCCATTCTAATACCAAAATAAAAATTATTATTATT
>NW_018177190.1:0-244 GCF_001263595.1 Phalaenopsis equestris
AAATCTAAAATAACCCAAATCTTCTAAACCTTCCATTACATGATTCAAACTCAATTTCAATGCAAAATTCATATTCTCAAACTGATAATGCAAAAAAATATTTACATTCATCTTTGGGTTCTATTTTTCAAAAAATGAAATCATCCATATGAGTTGATCTATTAATATCCCACAACAAAATAAGATAGCTGAGAGAAAGTTTATGGGTGTCACTACCACGAGACCTTCGCACTAGTTGTCAAAT
>NW_018177191.1:0-244 GCF_001263595.1 Phalaenopsis equestris
TTTTGCTATTTGACATATAAATTCATATTTATAAACAAGATTATTTTGAACCAAAAAGAGCTTTCAATCATATTTTTAAGAAATAAAAACATGATAGGCATATTTGTCCAATAAAATTGCATTATGAGATATATAAAGTCAATTTTTTTTTGGATCTCTGGATTTAAAACATGTCGATTATTTTAAAACCACAAATTCCTTACAAAAATAAATATAATCATCCAAATTGAATTTGACAGCTTAG
>NW_018177192.1:0-244 GCF_001263595.1 Phalaenopsis equestris
AAAAATGACTAATTAACATCTCATATCACGCTCTATTCTTTTCGAATTTAACAATAAAATTTAAGGAAAATGTATTATTAAAGTAATTCATTTAAAATTAATTCTTCATATAGTAAAGTATGTGACCCATATAAACGAATGTTTTTGATAAAATAATTATAGAGGACTTATTGGAGTTTCGAAGATGCGAATTTCCCTTCTTATGCCCTTAAATAATTATGGCACCTATTATTATTATTATTAT
>NW_018177193.1:0-244 GCF_001263595.1 Phalaenopsis equestris
GGCAGCTTTACTCTACCCGAGATACCAGAAACCACTTCAGTTGCAGAAATTTTGTAGAATGGCACACCAGTCTCATTGGCAATAGCATGAGCGAGCTTCGTCTTCCCACAACCAGGCGGACCATGCAACAATATTCCTACAATTGGTCTCACCCCGAGCCTTCTGGGTAGTTCCGGATGGCACAACGGTACAATCACTTCCATCATCAAATCGTCCAAAATCATTTTCATCCCACCAAGATCCC
>NW_018177194.1:0-244 GCF_001263595.1 Phalaenopsis equestris
TTTTTTTTTTTGGATTTGAGTCAAAAATAATATGCATTAGGATTTGTTGCCCATTTCATTATAGAAGTTTTCTCCAATTAAAATTTTCTGTCAATGTGGCTATTATTAGGTTATGATGTTTGAATCATTTGCATGTGAAATTAAGACCTTAATTTTGAAAGAAAACTTCTCTAGTTATGTATATGATAAATGTGACCATAATAAGGGTCATTTGATTTAATAAATTTGAGTGTTTTGAATCTTA
>NW_018177195.1:0-244 GCF_001263595.1 Phalaenopsis equestris
AACTCTATGAGAGGTGTCTCGTCCTTGACCTCATTCTGATCAACGAGGTATAGCAATGATCCTTGGTATATTAATTCAAGTTGGAGTAAGTCAAGGCCAAAATGTATTTTTGCTCCTTTGTCAACATACTGGTGGTCCAAAGCCAAACATATACCATTCCGAAAAGTGAATAAAAGTCTATTGTTAGACATTTTCTTGCAAATGACAGAGTAATGTAACATGTTAGACTATCATTCAATAAAAT
>NW_018177196.1:0-244 GCF_001263595.1 Phalaenopsis equestris
AGACAATGGCGCCTAGTTGTCAGAAAAAGTTATGGACGGATTCTAGACACCCTAAGGAGTTTTTAAGCACCTTTTGACACTTGGGAAGACACCTTTTGGCATATCAAACGCTTGGAACTTCCAAGAACTTCCATAGGTCATAGATAGGATAGGAGATGTAGATTCTTACCTTTTCTAGAGAGATTGGTGAGAGAATTTTGAGAGATGTTTGAAAGGAATTGTAGGAACTTTGCGTGGATCAACA
>NW_018177197.1:0-244 GCF_001263595.1 Phalaenopsis equestris
TTGGAGCACTCAGAGTATAGATTTTTAATATTCAGAAAAGAAATAGTATTTATTGCTTTCTTGTGTTGAATGACATTCTTAACCTTATATTAACATTGGATTAAATAGTTCTGATTTATCTAAATAAATATATTATATCGCTAAAATTTATTTTAAAATATTAATAAATTTAGGAATCATTTGACGACACAATCCCCATAATCATGATTATTAATAATAGTTTGGCTATAAAAATCATGATTAG
>NW_018177198.1:0-244 GCF_001263595.1 Phalaenopsis equestris
AAATTCTACCATGCTTACATAAGTTACAAGAGGAATGCAACACCATACACTCTGTCCAAACTTCTGAGGGGTGCTGAATTAATGATAATGATAACATTGCTAAGGATACTGTCAATTACTACAGATTATTTCTTAATTCATCATTTGATATCAACACTAATATTGATGCCAATTATTTCACAAAGGAATTTGAGCTTACCAACAATCACAAGTATATATATATACATATACATATATATATATA
>NW_018177199.1:0-244 GCF_001263595.1 Phalaenopsis equestris
GGTGTAATCCAACTTAAATTGGAAACTACATGGTGAATTCTCCTTGTGTGTTTGAACACAAGTAATTAATATAGTCTACATATCTTTAATGATTTGAATATAAGCAATATTAACAAATTTCTTTTATAGAATTCTCCAAAGTATTATTGGAATCTTATCATAAGATTTTTTTTAATAAACAAAAATTATTTGGATTCTTCTTACTCTATGTAGTTCTCTATCAAATCTCTCGATAAATATATAA
>NW_018177200.1:0-244 GCF_001263595.1 Phalaenopsis equestris
CACGTCACTAAATTTTACCTTATTAAATAGCGAAATTATGTGATTTTCTTGTGACAATCAAATCATGGAATTTGACAAAAATGAAAAAAAATTGATTGAGATATTTTTTTATTTTTTTTTGAATTTCATAACTTGGATGAAAACTTGACAAATGGAAGTAAAAGGGTGCAGGCTTTGTAAATAGCAAAGATTTTGGGGGCATGCCTGAAATTTTGAATTTATTATGAGTGCTAATTTAAAATGA
>NW_018177201.1:0-244 GCF_001263595.1 Phalaenopsis equestris
CCCTACAGCGGGTCTTCCTCCAGAGCTTTTCTTGCAGCAAACCCTCCTCCGGAGTTTTTCTCCAAAGTAGGCCCTCCCCAGAGTTTTTTTCCCCTACAAGCCATACCCTGCAACTTTCTTGCATGTAGTTTACTTCCTGTAAACTTTCATGCAACATTACCTGTAGAAGTCTTCGACCTACCTACAGACATTACAGAAACTGCGGTCAAAGACAACTGCACTCAATTAAAAGTTAGTTTTTTTT
>NW_018177202.1:0-244 GCF_001263595.1 Phalaenopsis equestris
AACTCACGAACACTCATTAAGGGCACCTCAGAACATCCTCCTAAAGAATCAAATCCCATTTTTTCAAGGAAATTCTAAGACTCTCTTCCTATGGCTTCTCTTGTGGATCGTTCTGCATGCTTAACTCTCTCCTTATCCTCTCTAGGATTCACTGCTAATAGAAGATTTCATTCTTCTTCACTCACCTTTCAACAATTTTTTTCCAAAATAGCTAGCTCTTCATGGCCTAATTTCTCTGATGCAA
>NW_018177203.1:0-244 GCF_001263595.1 Phalaenopsis equestris
TTGTTTATTCTGAAACGCACAAGCTGCCCCAAACATATCCTAAACATTTAAGTTTAAGTGTCAAATAAGTAAGCATATTTTAATTGAGTTGTATATACTCATAAATATACATCTTTTCATAAATGGAAGTTTCTATGAGAAAACCTATCAGCTATTTTAGTTAACTATCTCGGCAATTGTAAAAATTATTAGTAAATAATATATTCTTCTTATGAACACAAGCAATATCTATCTATATATATAT
>NW_018177204.1:0-244 GCF_001263595.1 Phalaenopsis equestris
AATATTTTGGTGTTATTCGACACAAATCAGAGTTACAATTAAGATAAATTTTCAAAACATTTCAAATGTCGTTTAATCATTCGTAGATGATGTGTTGTTCTCGTGTTATTTATTTATCCTCGACACAAGCTAGATACAACTGCGGACGGATCTTTATTTGGTTGTATTGCGGCAGTACTCTGGATATATTTTGGTATTATTCCCAGTAAACGAGCTAGATACAACCGCGGGGCTGCGAATCCAA
>NW_018177205.1:0-244 GCF_001263595.1 Phalaenopsis equestris
TAATCAAAACTAAAATATTTTGAAATTATGTTTTGATAATTAAATATGATAATAACAACAAGAAAAGAAAATTTTAAATTTGTTGAGTTTGTTTATCTCAAGCTCAAGATTCCTTACTCTTTACTTGTGTTGCGCGACTATTCCCATCTACACAAATTCTCTTCACATCTCCGCTGAGTTGCATATTCTGCACAAAATCTCATTAAATTCCACAAATTTTTGTCAAATCTTCACATGCCATATA
>NW_018177206.1:0-244 GCF_001263595.1 Phalaenopsis equestris
ATGATTTCAAATTCTCACAAAAGTCAAGACTATGCTTCAACTCAAAAGATGATTTGAAATATATGGAAGTAAACTACGATCTTTCAAGTAGTCATGCGAGTGCTGTCATGTTTCGTGCTAATGACTTAAATATAATATTATGTTTTAGAGGACAAAACATTATGATCATACATTGTTGCTAAAGTTCATATAAAATATTTAATTTGAATGTATGAGATGTGTGCACAATCTCAAAATTAAAAAA
>NW_018177207.1:0-244 GCF_001263595.1 Phalaenopsis equestris
TATATATATATATATATATGCATATACATGCATACATATATATAAGTTTTATGTATGAATGTATGTATATATATGAAAGTTTTATATATAAATCATTCAATTCCTATTTATTTACATATAAATTTCAATTTTAGATATTTGTCATCTAATCTATTTATAGAGAGAGTATTTCATTTTCTAAAAAAAAATAAAATGGTGTTATAATCTTATTTATTATGTGATATGAAAGAGTTATTTGGAATAT
>NW_018177208.1:0-244 GCF_001263595.1 Phalaenopsis equestris
TTTGGTCCATGATAAATCTCATCCATCTTTGTCTTTATGAGGATTGACATTAACAAAATCACTAGCCAATATCACATTGGTCGAACACTTTTCGGGCTCTTTAAAGTATTCTTTTGGAATGACTATGTCCCCTACCATGAGTTGTACTTCAAACAGTCCTTAAAGACAAAACGATCTTTAATCTCGTGCCCAAGCATTCTGTGATAGACACAATAATTAAGTTGGTCCTTCATATCAACTTCCC
>NW_018177209.1:0-244 GCF_001263595.1 Phalaenopsis equestris
CGATTCTCTACCCATATCATCAAGATAGGTTTAGGGCCAGCCTAAATGGAGTAAGGCATCATATTCTCATCCATTAAGATCGATTTAAGACCACATTAAATGGAGTAAGACATCTGATTATCTACCCAAATCTTCCAGATTGGCTTAATACCACCTTAAATTGAGTAAGGCGTCCTATTCTCATTCTTTGATATCGGTTTAAGACCACCTTAATTGGAGTAAGGCATCTGATTCTCTACACAAA
>NW_018177210.1:0-244 GCF_001263595.1 Phalaenopsis equestris
AAGTTCTGGTGAAATTCCTCTCTTCACCTTCTGTTGTAAGAAACCTATCAAGATTAAGAGTAGGAAGGTTACTAGACTCTTTTAAGAGGGAAAATTTCTCCCGGTGGAGCAACCGACGACGAGGGATCGGAAAGGAGGAAGGTGACCGGAAAACCGACAGGATGCTTCGACAATGAGAGAATCACCGAATGAGGGAGGCGAGGGTTCGGTTAGGGCATGAAGGAAGAAGGCGTGAGTGAGGAAA
>NW_018177211.1:0-244 GCF_001263595.1 Phalaenopsis equestris
GAGGTGGATGAAGATTAATCGGCCTATCTTCAATTTACCATTCACCTTACCTTTCACCCAATGAAAAGGAGCCAAATATTTAACTCAATCCAATACATGAAATGAGGACTCATCTTGAAAATCTTGGTAAAACTCATCCCAAGATAGTTCTTAACTGAAATCTTATCCCCAAGATATCATGAGCCTGATATAGCCTTCCCTACATAGCATTGAACCATTTAGCCACCATTAATGGCTATAAAGG
>NW_018177212.1:0-244 GCF_001263595.1 Phalaenopsis equestris
ACTAAGTAAATGCAGGGTTGCCGAAAGATGGAAAAGGAAGCGGGATCATTGGGATGGGAAGCGGTGGCAGATGTTTCGCGGGAGCGGGAAGTGGAACGGCGTTGAACAGTGGGAACGGGAAGTGGAAGTGGAAGCGAACGGAGGCTGGAGCTGAACAGCGGGAAGTGCAAGAGGACAGCGGGAAATGGAAGTGGAGGAGCCAGGAGCTCAATGATCATTTTAATTATTTTAATAATTAGCATTT
>NW_018177213.1:0-244 GCF_001263595.1 Phalaenopsis equestris
AAATTCACATTTGTTAACAAATTTGACAAAAACATTTTTCTTAAGGTAGAATGATGGCTGTGCAGTGGGAGAAGTGGAATGTTTTGGCAAGTAAAAGTTGCAGCTCCTCTTGTACCATAGACTTTGAAGAAGAGACTTAGTACAACATTTGGATCTGTCATTTGTGGATGCTTGAGGCTGCTGGTAACCTCGCTTGTTGTAAGTTGCGACGTCTTATCCTCGGTGAGAGTGAGGATTGTGTCGG
>NW_018177214.1:0-244 GCF_001263595.1 Phalaenopsis equestris
GGAAACCAATACAAATGGCATGTGCAGCTATTGTATTCTTTTTTATTCAAGTAAACAATTATATGATTCTTTGATAAAAATACACCCGACAAAATATCATCACTGTTTGTTTCAATGACGACCGAGTCAAGCCTACCGTGCGATCTTTAAAGCAAACAAATGAAAAATGTCAATCACCAACAAACTTAGCAACTTTGATGCTACGCAAAATGTCAATTTTATAAATTTATATTATCGTCTCATA
>NW_018177215.1:0-244 GCF_001263595.1 Phalaenopsis equestris
CCTAAATGCTTAAGCCCCATCGGTGAACTCTTCTCCTTCCCTTGACTATAAATACCCCTTTCAGGGAAGGATCTTGAGAGGTTTTTTTGGTTTGACCGATTTGGGGATTTCTCTTGTTGGAGACATGCTTTATACTTTCTAGAAGTCATTTAAGGGAACTTTTTGGGTTTCATTTTTTTTGAATCCTATACTAAAGAGGAATTCTGGCTGATTTGAGGATTACTTCTGCTTACTGCTTTTAAGT
>NW_018177216.1:0-244 GCF_001263595.1 Phalaenopsis equestris
TTCTTGTTTTTCTTTGCCCTAATTTCTCAACAATTAAGATTATTAAAGATGCTGATTTTGTAAGCTAGCTTGTTTACGATTTTATTAATCAGAATATTTAAATATGTATCAAGTATCTTTAACAATGTATCGGGCAATATAATCACAATTATATGTTCTTGTAATTGAAGAATTAAGGTACCCAACTGAGAAATGGGCAGCTTATTTAAGATCACGTGTGTGTGTGTATATATATATATATATA
>NW_018177217.1:0-244 GCF_001263595.1 Phalaenopsis equestris
AATAACCCTGAAATAATACCGTAAAAGTCATTTCAGGGTTATTCTGTGTTATTTCAGAGTTATTGAAGAAAAACTCATATATTGCACTTTAATAACCACGAAATAACCCAAAAATAATCTCGAAATATCATTCACGGTGTTATTTCGAAGTTATTGAAGTGGAACTGCAAAGTTTATTTCGGGATTATTTCTGGGTTATTTCTAGGTCATTGAAGTGGAGTATGTGAGTTTCTCTTCAATAACC
>NW_018177218.1:0-244 GCF_001263595.1 Phalaenopsis equestris
ATAATATCCTCCAATAAAAGGTTCGGATATGGATCATGTCCTCCCCTTTTGCCTTGACCTAATCTCCTATTCATTCAAACCATAAATCCTCAAATAAATAGTCAAACAATTTATCAATATTCAGCCTGATTTAATAATTATCATGTTAAACAGTTTCCAGGATTTAAAACTCAAGATTTATAAACAATGAAAGTATAGAATTTACTAAATCCTTCTAGAGTTTTGAAAAATCTCTTTAATCTTT
>NW_018177219.1:0-244 GCF_001263595.1 Phalaenopsis equestris
TCCTCGGTAAATAAATGAATGCATTAAAAATTATGGGGCAGGCTTTGATCTCATGAATTGTCTCCCAACACTAAAATTAAATAAAAAATAAGGGTTCTTACATTATCACCACTAAAAAAAATTGATTTATAATCTGAATTTTCTAGACACCTCAGTCTCTCTCCATTTCTCTCCTTACAAAAGACAAAAAATGAAGATGATTATCTCATCTAACATTATTATTGTAAATAAGATTTTAAAATTT
>NW_018177220.1:0-244 GCF_001263595.1 Phalaenopsis equestris
TTATGAAATTTAGTTCGACTATTGTGCATTTGTGCGTTGATTCGTATAAGTTTAAGCAAATGTGCTGTGGTTCAGCTATTGCCTTTAGATCATAATTTTTTCTTTTTTTATGGATGACTTTGTGAAGACTAAAGAACACAATGCTTCATTCCTTTAGTTTTCAAAACAAAAACATCTCCTTTTCTAAAGTTTTTTTTGAACTTCAGTTCCACTTTGGTGGTTTAGGGCATGCATCTTTATGAAG
>NW_018177221.1:0-244 GCF_001263595.1 Phalaenopsis equestris
TTTTTTTTATGTGGAAGCTTTTAAATGACATTGGCATCCTAGCAAACTAGCATACATTATGACACAGCTAGAAAAATTGGTGTAGCATTGCACTTTATGTGGATTATTTTTTGGAGCAACTTTCGCCCATTCAACTAAATATTTTAATTAGATAGATCAAGGTTTTAATTAATTTTTTTTTGAATATTACTAGACTATATTGAAGCATTATCAATGCATAATAAACAATGTAACTCTAATTAAA
>NW_018177222.1:0-244 GCF_001263595.1 Phalaenopsis equestris
TTGAGTGTTACATGACATATTAAATCCATATTGTAGCACTCTTTTGGCACACAACTTCTATCCTAAATTGTTAACCCTTCATGTGAGTATAATAAAATATTTTGAATTAATTTATTTCATTATCACATTTTCAATAGATGCTATCCTCATCATCCCTTTCTATATAATGATTTTTAATCCTTTCTAATTTTTCCAAATCCACCTTAACAATTTCATTTCATTTCAATCAAACCTTTTGCAGCCT
>NW_018177223.1:0-244 GCF_001263595.1 Phalaenopsis equestris
TAATGTGTGCGGAAAAAAGAGCACAACAATATGAAATTACTAAATTCCTTTTAGCTGAATAATATAAAAGATAATACTATTTTTTATTTCAATTGGTAAATAGAAGAAATAATATAGGTGAAACAAGGCCAACAAAAATGGGGAAAATAGGTTGTAATTAATGTAATCAATTACAATAATTTCAGAATATAAAAACATAATTCCACACTAAGAAGATGTTCGTGGATTGCATATGGAAAACAGG
>NW_018177224.1:0-244 GCF_001263595.1 Phalaenopsis equestris
ATATTAATAATATTATTATTATTATTATTATTATTGAAAGCTCTCACTTCATTTTTGCTGAACACCTCTTCGCAGCAAAATGCGGATCTCATTCAGTAAAATCGACGTTCCAGACGCGATCACACAGTCTATTTTGTCATCCGGAATCTTTTCAGATCACTTTTCCAGTAATTGGGCCAAAAATCATAATTTGCGCATTCTTAGCGCACCCGTGAAGCCGTGGCAAAAATGACGTTCTCTCTAA
>NW_018177225.1:0-244 GCF_001263595.1 Phalaenopsis equestris
TTTGAAGCATTGCATTCAATTTTCTATCCTAAGTTAATGTTCTTTGATTTTCTCCTAAATTTGATGTTTAGTTTTGATTTACTATTCTTTGTTGATGCTTATATGTAAAAAGGGTCCTATATATGTCATTTAATGCTTAGATTTTCAAAACTTATGTTTCATATACATGCTTAAGTTTAAAATCTTTCTTTTCACACATATGAACAAGTAAATTTTGATAAATATATGCATAAAATGTTTTTAA
>NW_018177226.1:0-244 GCF_001263595.1 Phalaenopsis equestris
TTTTCCTAGTCAAGAGAGTGATGAGCATGAAAAAATACTCTGTATGGAAACTACCGCTGAGAATTTGGTCTGATATTTGAAATGTAATTATTTATATTATTTTCGTTTATAGGTGTATTGTTTGGTATTCTTGGACCAACACAGACATTGCATACAACTAGAGAATTTTATTTTCTTCATTCCATATAATGTACATTAAGAACCATATTGATAAGAAAGTTGGTAGTACATAATATGTTACAGA
>NW_018177227.1:0-244 GCF_001263595.1 Phalaenopsis equestris
TTTAAATAAGGCTTTCTAAAAATAGAAATTTTTTTAAATTAAATTACAATTTAATTTCAATCGCAATTTTAATTGAAATATTAATTGAAAATTAAATTGCAATCTTAATTTTCATTTTTTCTTAATTTCAGTCCCCGGCAACGGGACCAAAAACTTGATCTTGACTATTTATAAGCAATAGTATAACAATGTATATGATTATATTCTTAACTTATCTTTCCTACTTTGCAACAACACCAAAAAC
>NW_018177228.1:0-244 GCF_001263595.1 Phalaenopsis equestris
AAAATAGAGTATTTTTCAATGTCAATTTTGGTTGTCAGGTTTTTCATCGGTTTTAGCATTTTGTAAATTCAAGTTGGAATGTGTGATGTGATGGAAACGATCTTCTAAGCGACTGAGTGGAATTTGTTACATGAAAAAAATTTAATAAGTGAGTTTGACATATCAATCTTAGTAAATAACGTTTTTTCATTTAAAGCATAAATGACAAAGGAACTGGGATATGCATTATGAATAATAAAAAAAT
>NW_018177229.1:0-244 GCF_001263595.1 Phalaenopsis equestris
TTTTTAATTCACCTTTTCTTAACAAATATTGTTGATATATTATATTTCATTTAATGCTTTAAGGGCTGTACTTTTTAATTAGCACCTCCAATGTGTAAGAGCCAAGTTTCATGTTTAGAACCCTCTATTGGTTGTTTTATTTTTATGCATTTACTGTTTTCTTTACACCTAGAATTTTTGTACTACATGCTTTATTTATTATTAGAAAAATCTAAGTTCGGGGGAAAGAAAAATTTCTTTAGAA
>NW_018177230.1:0-244 GCF_001263595.1 Phalaenopsis equestris
AAAAAAACGGTGATGACTCCATAAGTTTTTTACGTAGAAAAGCTGTTAAGGAAAAACCACGTGGTCTGACCCAATTGCGGAAATTTACTATTGATTGATAATTACAAAAATCTCTTGTCCCACAGACGAGAAATGATAATTATATTTCTCAGATTACAATGTCGACTAACGGCGTCTGGTTGGTGGTGATTGGTGACAGTAAGTGCAGGTTGACGAAGGTCGGTGATGGTCGACGACGGTCGAC
>NW_018177231.1:0-244 GCF_001263595.1 Phalaenopsis equestris
GGAAGAGGGTTCGGCTCGGGTAGATTGGGTGGGTGCCAACATGTTCCGGGCTTTGGGTTTATTGTTGGGAATTTCGCAAACAGTATCACACAATTCTTATATTTTTGTAGACTAACACCTGATATTATATATTTATACAAACATGCATATGTAAGCATGGGTTTCAAGAAAATCCAATGATCCTTAGTGACAAACACTGAAGGGCGATGTAACAGACGTCATTTCTTTCGGTCGGAACGCTGAG
>NW_018177232.1:0-244 GCF_001263595.1 Phalaenopsis equestris
ATTAAGATGTATTTCATAGAGAATATTCTGGCATAGTCTTCTTCTTTACTCGGTTGTATCATAACATGTCTCTCATCAAAAATACCCACCTTACGGGCCCCAAATAGTTTGAAATCTTCAAAACTTTCTTGTAAATCCATCTTAAGGTGACTCAGTTGGAATTTTCCAATCAGTGTAAATTTATAATTTTCAACAAGTGTTGAAACTTCAGTGGCAGAAAAGATTATTACTAGTTTACCCTCTT
>NW_018177233.1:0-244 GCF_001263595.1 Phalaenopsis equestris
TTTTCCCTCGAGAGGAGGATGAAGCGAAAGTGAGAGTTTCGGGCAAAACTGGGAGAGAGAAGGCGAGGTAACAACTTGAACTTGCTCCATTAAAATTCAATCATCTTATTTTAAATTTATAAATAAAAATATTGAACGTTTTATAAAATCTAGAAATTTAGGTTCTGTTTGGCGCAGCTGTGTATTATTTATAATTTGCTGATAAGCATATTATTTTGATAATTTGATAATCTGCAGATTATCA
>NW_018177234.1:0-244 GCF_001263595.1 Phalaenopsis equestris
GATCATCCTCGCCATCGTCGATCGCCGTCACCATCACCGACCGTCGACAATCACCGCTGACCTTCGCCGACTACCACCGACTGTCATCGATTGCCTTCAACTATCGTCGATCACCGCGACATTAACCGCTGCCCCGCTTTCACAGGAGATTTTTACCTTTTACTCTTTTCTCGCCTCTGCCCTAGGTTCTTCCTTGTTGCTTCCCTCGCGTCCCTTTCTTCTTCTTCTTTCGTCGTCCCTCGAT
>NW_018177235.1:0-244 GCF_001263595.1 Phalaenopsis equestris
GAATTTTGATTTTATTATTAAATAACATTTTAGATGATAGGAATTTTTGTTGTCATCATGAGATAACTTGGAATGAGGTTAACTTTTATGTGATCATAGAGTCATTCATTATTAACCTCCAAATTTGCTTTGCTCACCTACATAATTTTATGCGCATAAGGTCTCAATGCATGAATTTTTGCCCACACAAATTTGTTATCGAAGTAACATTTTTTTTAAACAGAGCGAGCACGTATGGATTGTC
>NW_018177236.1:0-244 GCF_001263595.1 Phalaenopsis equestris
GGATGAGTCCGAGTTTGCTACAGAGCTGGAGATACTAGGAGTTTCAAATAATCTTTCTACGGGTTGCCCGATATGCAACACTGAAATTCCCACACGTACACCAGCTACAAGGGTGATTATGGAATGCCCAGACTGCGATGTTCTCCACCTAGAATGCTACAGTACTCTGGAAGAGTAGACGTCCTCCGATGACAGATTTCAGGTCACCGATCACCTAATGGGGGAGTCATATATCCCGCTGGAT
>NW_018177237.1:0-244 GCF_001263595.1 Phalaenopsis equestris
TCTATGTCTATATAAGATGGCGAATTATCATGAAAGCATAGTTCTTTTTTTCGTTAAATTGGTGGAAAATATAAGATGAATTATTCATGCCGGATTTCCATAAATTAACAAATATTTGATATAATAACTTTATTAACCGAACTTGCTCTAAAAACTGACGCTTACTCATTTAGAACTGATTATAATTTACTTTGATTGATAAAAAAACTAGCTTTAGAAAGTAAATAAATTATGCAAATTATTA
>NW_018177238.1:0-244 GCF_001263595.1 Phalaenopsis equestris
GGTCTGCTACATGAATCCTTTTCCTCCATTGCCTCTTATTAACTATCATATTTTCATTTAAAAGATGAACACTATTGAAGATATATTATTAAATTATTATACAGTAAATTTTTATAATAAAAATATTCGATTGTTTCTTTATATCTAAAATAATGAATGAGCATGATTAGGTCTCAAAAAATAGAATGGTCATGATATCGTTTTAGGGAAGTGCCAAGTGCTTGCACACCGCACAAAGATCTGT
>NW_018177239.1:0-244 GCF_001263595.1 Phalaenopsis equestris
AATCTTGAAAGGTTGTGAAAAGGAAAATAGTGTGTCGTTATTGGCCCCGAGGGCAGGAATGTAGTGCAGAAACTTTGTGGTGTTGAATTCATAAATGTGTGTCATGTATAAAGGTCAACATTGGTGAGGAAGATGTGTAAAATTTTTTGAGATTTTATGAAAAATGTGAAGCTCCGCAAGGATATGAAGAGAATTAGTGCGGACAATGATAGTCGTGCTGTGCGAGCAAAGTGCAAGAGACCTC
>NW_018177240.1:0-244 GCF_001263595.1 Phalaenopsis equestris
TAAGAAGAAGTTTTAGTTTAAAGGTTTGTTAAAAGATTAGAGTTTTTATTAAAAAGTTTAGCTTTTTATATTAGGTTTTATTGAAAGGTTTGGTTTTAAAAATTTATCAAAAGTTCTTAAATCTTAAAAGGTGAAAGAATCTTAATTTTGAAAATGGTTAATTTTTTTAATTTTGAAAAAAGTTTTAATTTGAAAATTAATTGTTTTTAAATTAAAAGGGTTTAAGATTTAAAAAAATTTAGTT
>NW_018177241.1:0-244 GCF_001263595.1 Phalaenopsis equestris
AAATTATATTCACAACAAACTCTCATAAAAAAATAGGGGCATTTATATACACAACATAAAAAATAACACTTATTATCACCTTCTAATAGTCAAATTCATTTTTTCATCCAGAGGTAAAATGATATACGTGTAAACATGAAATTTTAGGCATGAGATGTATAAATCCATAGATATTGTGTGCAGTAAATTTAATTTTCCCAAAATAAAAAAAAAAAAACTAGTAATAACGAAGAGTGCATGAACA
>NW_018177242.1:0-244 GCF_001263595.1 Phalaenopsis equestris
GGTGACCGACAGCTTCTTACGGGCAACTCCACCACCCCTCCCAACTTTTTATCGCCGACACATACCAAATATATTCTATTTGAAATAAAAACTTAAAAAAAAAACAAAATAAAAAAATAAAAAGTGCTCCCAAACGGCCTCTAAAGTACCCATAATAGTTGGGCCAAAGTTTGGATCAATAATAGAGGACTTTTTCAAGTACTGGTCACGCTTATTTAAAAGTCAAAACATTAACTAACACCTA
>NW_018177243.1:0-244 GCF_001263595.1 Phalaenopsis equestris
TTTTTTTCAAATTCATGAATTAAAATTCAAATATAAATATAGTAGCACTTCATCAATCCAGATTTCCCGCCTTTTAATCTTCAATTGAAAATAAGAATCACAAGGGGCAGTTACATACACAACACAATTTTTGTATTTATACACCAAATTTTAATCGGGGAATCATATTCAGGTAAATTTTTGGTTGGTGGGTTAATTTCTAGTTAATTTTAGGTTGGGCCTCAACCCAATCCAACCCAAAAAA
>NW_018177244.1:0-244 GCF_001263595.1 Phalaenopsis equestris
AGGGACCGACCTCGAAAGAATGGAATCAAAAGTTAAGGACTAAATCCAAAATGTGAATTGAAATTTAAGGATTAATCTCAAAAAGAGAGTCGAAAATTAGTGACCGACCTCCAAAGAAAGGAATTAGAAGTTAGGGACTAATTCTAAATGAGAATTGAAATTTAATAATAAATCTCAAAAACAGAGTCATGTCGGCACTAAAAAGTTGAGGAGTTCCCCGTAGAAAGCTGTCGGTCACTGGAAT
>NW_018177245.1:0-244 GCF_001263595.1 Phalaenopsis equestris
TATATATATATATATATATATATCTGTGTGATATAAAAATTGTGGTTGGCTTCGTTGGTGCTCTGCTAGAGTTTCTGCGGGATGGCTGGCTACGACTCTTGCTGTGGAGTTTTTTCTATCTTTCTTGTTTGCACTTCCTTGATTTTTGAGTGTTCGTGGATTTAGCTTTTCTTCTTGCTGTCGTTTGTTGATTTTCCCTCTTCCCGGGTGAGTTGGAGTTTGAATTTTTTACTGTTCCATTGGA
>NW_018177246.1:0-244 GCF_001263595.1 Phalaenopsis equestris
TTCTGGTGCTTCTTCCTTGGACACTGTCATGGAGCAACTATTCATTCAGCAAGGAGATATTTTATCTTTATAGAGTCATATGCAGAATGTAGAAGAGCACGTGGACAATTATGATCAATATTTGTGGAGGAAGAGTGATTATAATTGGACTTTTGATGAGAATTTGGTGAGATTCTTGATGGGTGATCATTCAGTTGAATTTCCTATTTGACCCAGATTTTCTCTGTATGAGAGTCGCAAACTG
>NW_018177247.1:0-244 GCF_001263595.1 Phalaenopsis equestris
GTTGTGAGCATGACATGCTAATTAAATTTGGATCTGTTTTGGGTACAGGGACTTAAACTGGATTCACCAAATACTACTTTGATTATTTACCTGCACACCACACAATTTGTATGTATACACATATCTAACTCTTAAAAGTTTGATATTTATATTTACAGCACCTCATCTTCTAGTAGAAAAGCAACTGGTGAAGGCTTAGCAAGATCATCCAATTGCACTTAGTTATATAAAAGTTTATGATAGA
>NW_018177248.1:0-244 GCF_001263595.1 Phalaenopsis equestris
TTTGGAGAGGTAATTTTCTGGCCACATTATTTGATAGAAACCTGCTTAAAATGTGTGAATAATAAGCATTTTAGTAAACACTAATTCAGGCTTTTTAACAGAAGATGTTAATTTACAAAAGGGCCAACCAATTCTTGTGTATTGACATATGTAAAACCTAAAACCATTATTTTTTACATTCATAGCACCCTAAACTAATAGAAGGGGCATTTACATGCATGCCAATATAAGATCGTTTTTTTTT
>NW_018177249.1:0-244 GCF_001263595.1 Phalaenopsis equestris
AATGTTAAATATATAAATACATAAGAATTGGGTGGCATGTACGTAAATACGCCATTATTATTTTGTAAAATTAATTATTCTATTATTTTGATCACTTTCAAAGGGCTCAGATTCATTAGTCTAATAAAATAGAATTGCTTAAACCCTACAATATATAACCTTTATTCCTCTCCTAATCATCAAATTCAAATCATTTTTATGAAATTTAAGGGCGACAGTATTTTAATGGCATCAAAATCAATTA
>NW_018177250.1:0-244 GCF_001263595.1 Phalaenopsis equestris
GGATGAGTATCAATGCAAACGTGGAACATACTCTACGTGACTAGAGTAAGAGGGGGGAGCAACGACTACCGGGCTAGAGTGAAATGACACGGGAGCGAGAATATGATTTAAATTTTCAAAATAGAAGAAAAGAAGATTACTAATACCTCCCATCGCGCCTCTACGTCCTCATATTAGCAAATCGAACAATCCATATACCCCAAGTTTCACCAAATATAAATTAATCGAGCAGCTCCTCGAGTTC
>NW_018177251.1:0-244 GCF_001263595.1 Phalaenopsis equestris
GCAAGCCTTTATAGTTTATCACATCTTTAGATCCATGTGCCCCAAAGAAAAATCTCAATTAACTTAATGAGTCAAATCATCATATGTCGAACTCCCATGATTGAGGTATTTGAATATAAGTAGATGATCCAAATTGAAAGAGTTAAGCTCAAAGGAATAAGACTTACAATTCAATATTAATATGTCATGGAAAGACCCAAATGAAGGGATTGTCTATTTAATGGAGGAGGTAACAATGATGGTT
>NW_018177252.1:0-244 GCF_001263595.1 Phalaenopsis equestris
ATATTATAATATAAATAATATAAATAATATATATAATTTCGTTATTTAGAGCTAAAATGAGTTGAACGCAAGCAGATAAAAGGTTTCATGTTCGGCTCAATTATAATTTAAACTTAAAAAATTTGTTCATGTTCGCTCGTTTACTTAACGAAAGAGCAGAACATGAACTACATAACGGGTCAAACATGAGTTGTTCGTGAACAACGAGCTTTTTTCACAAACCTACTCACAACTAGAATTTGGA
>NW_018177253.1:0-244 GCF_001263595.1 Phalaenopsis equestris
GGTTTCATTTTTTGTATTGTGAACAAAAGTTCATTGAATTCTTCCCATGGATGGTGACCTTATCTTCCGAGAAATTTTCTATCCTCTAGTAAATAAGTGTAGCCATAAAGGAGAGAAAAACTTATAGGATGAACAGAAAGAGTTAAGATTAGGAATTATCCAACTAGCACTCCCTCACTCTTTATTTATAAAAATATAGTGGAGGGTTTATCTATAAAAATTAGATAATTTTGTTAATATTTAA
>NW_018177254.1:0-244 GCF_001263595.1 Phalaenopsis equestris
AAGTGACAGATCATATTATTCAGCACGATAGAATTCCTTACATACATCAAATGTTCAAGACATATTTTCTCTCCCAGAAAACACAAACACCAATTCCTTCGTCGCATCTTTAACACAGTTGCAATGAGTAATATGACTAAATTGATGAGATTCGATGAAATTTCGTAGTTGTATCAAAAGCTAAGCATCCACTCAAAATAGTTTGACTCGGTCTCAACTAGAGGATTATTAGTGAGGCAACTCT
>NW_018177255.1:0-244 GCF_001263595.1 Phalaenopsis equestris
GATCAAATGTGATTCTTACTTAGTTGAGGAAAGCACAACCCTTTCGGATCATTATGTTTCACAATCGATTTTAACTTAACAATTGGCTAGATTGATTACGTAAAGGAAGTTCAAAGTTTAAATCATCACAATCATGAAATTAAAGCACTTCTGAACAATTTCAATTCTACACATAATTATTTCTCATTGCAGGGAGAATGACAAAACATACTACTCAGATCTCATGAGAAAGATACAACAAAAC
>NW_018177256.1:0-244 GCF_001263595.1 Phalaenopsis equestris
GGATCCTTCCATTGAAGGTTTTTGGATGTGTATGCCTTGTTAAAGACAACGTGTCATATGTAGAAAAGTTTGATACCTAAGATGTCAAATGCGTACTCGTGGTTTATTTTGCTACTCAAAAGGGTTGTCTGCTGAAGCCTGATTGATAACATACTCTTTGTGAGTATAAATGTGTTATTCAGATTGTTTGAATCATATTGTACTCTGGAGGTGAATTCTCTATTCAGTGACTCAACAGACACTG
>NW_018177257.1:0-244 GCF_001263595.1 Phalaenopsis equestris
AAAAGAAGTGAAGAAGGAAGAAGAAGAGAAGAGGAAGAAGAAAGAAAAAACTCAATTTCTTTATAGAGCCATAAAACCCGTGCACCCTTGAAGAAAGTTCTGCTCCTTGACCTGAGGAACACAACCAAACCCACTATAGCCGCCAGAAACTGACGACATCGCCGGAAAGTCGAAACCGAGCTAAATTCTGGCGAACCTCCGACGTGACGCAAAAATCACGTCAAAACGACGCCACTAGGAGTTG
>NW_018177258.1:0-244 GCF_001263595.1 Phalaenopsis equestris
CATTAACCCAAAAACCATTGGCATTCAAACCCTAAGATCTCCATTAATTCTCAATGAAATTTCTTGGAGTTGATCCTATAGCTTCATCTACTCATGACGAAGTTATCCATTCTGTTGATAAGGCATTATATGATCATTTCTTTAATAAAAGTCAAAACTCAAACAATTTTTAGGGTTATTGATGCATACCTTAGCCCAAGAGGTTTGACCTCAATTGGGATTGGCAGACACATTCGTGGTGACC
>NW_018177259.1:0-244 GCF_001263595.1 Phalaenopsis equestris
AAAACGCCGCAATGGTGTTTGGAAAGAATGTTTGCACGAGCGTTCTCGGGCCGCTCCGACGCGGTATTAGGAGGAAACATGAGAACTCTCACAATCTCGGCTCCCTCCGCATCCTACGTTTAGTTCGCGCGTTAGGGTGAAAAAGACCTCTCGTGCCCCTCTCCGGTACC
The DNA here is from genome assembly GCF_001263595.1 of Phalaenopsis equestris. Lineage (NCBI taxonomy): Eukaryota > Viridiplantae > Streptophyta > Magnoliopsida > Asparagales > Orchidaceae > Phalaenopsis > Phalaenopsis equestris. The sequence continues at coordinate 171 of NW_018177259.1, forward strand.
CCCTCGCCCTCGCCTTTAGCCACCTCTTCCTTGCAGCCATTGAGACAAATTAGGTAAAAATTTGACCCTCTGCT
>NW_018177260.1:0-244 GCF_001263595.1 Phalaenopsis equestris
TGCATAGCTCAGACAATTCACTACCATCAATATCACTGTAAACCCATTTGATCGTGATAATCCCTCTATAAAATCCATCGTTACTTTCTCCCAAACATTCTCAGGTAAAGCTAAGGGTTGCAGTAACTTTCCATGTGCCACAGTCAAATATTTGTGTAGTTGGCACACGTCGGATCCGAACACCATGTCCTTTACATTTTTACGCATCCCCACCCAGTATAGCTCTGTCGATAGACGACTGTAT
>NW_018177261.1:0-244 GCF_001263595.1 Phalaenopsis equestris
AAGTTGAAAATTCGTGCAATTGGGAGCTGACCAGGAAAAAGAAGAAGCTGAGTTGCAAGGGTGGAGGATATTACGTTTGAGGAAAAGAACAATGCATCCAGTGTTTCAGTCTCCAAGTGGGAAAATTGTTGGGTAACGTGGAGCCCGGCTTACTTCATCTATGTTTGGATTGTTCTTATATCGTTGGCAAGATATTAAATGTTTTAATACTTTTGTTTGTTGGACGCCTTACCGCTCCTTCCTA
>NW_018177262.1:0-244 GCF_001263595.1 Phalaenopsis equestris
CTAAACACTCAAACCTAAACCTTAAGAAAAAAAAAAAAAACCATAAACCATAAAACCTTAAAATGAAAAAAAAACTAAACACTCAACCCTAACCATAAACCCAAAAAAAAGCCTTAAACCCTAAATCGTAAATCCTAAACTCTAAACCTAACCCCAAACCTTAGACCCTAATCTCTAAACCAGAGTGTCAACCATTATTTTTATGTTTTTTTTGAAATAATTTAAATTTAATATATATATATAT
>NW_018177263.1:0-244 GCF_001263595.1 Phalaenopsis equestris
AGTTGTTACTCGACATCCTATCTTCTCTAATCCAAGTCAATAGAGAATCTCTCAACTTCTGATTATATAGTAGATTATTTTAACTGAGCTAGACTCCGTGATTTTTATCATTTCTTAGGTTTTTTCACATAAAAAATCTTGGCATCTCCTCGCATGACTTTTCTTTTATCGATATGTAGGCTCGTTGGATTTCTTCCATTACGATGCACTAATTAATTAGCTATATCATTTAGTAAATATGCAT
>NW_018177264.1:0-244 GCF_001263595.1 Phalaenopsis equestris
GCCCATTTTCGGAACAACGAAATGCCAAACGCCAGCAGGAGCCTCCGTTCTGCAGTTCTAATAAAGTTCTGGGTGAGAAATGACTATCTCACCTTCTACAATTCGGTAAATCCTCTACTCTATCCCCGATATTACCCTCGCTCCCTTGTGATATGTTGTGATTGTGCCGATGGGGATTCCCGGTTGTCCTTTGTGATGGTGATATGTTGCTTACTGTTTTAATTATTTGATTTCTCTATTGTGC
>NW_018177265.1:0-244 GCF_001263595.1 Phalaenopsis equestris
TAAGTTAGAGGGACACTTAGACAAAATTGCATGATTTTTCAAATTACATTTTAATTATTATACTTATTTTAATGATTTTTAGTCATTTAATCAAGTAGATATTATTTTATACTTATTTTAATTAATTATTATACTTATATTTTAGAAGTCTAGAGAACTCAAAGGAACAACAAAATTTTTTTTATTGATTTTCATTTTATTTATAATAATTATTTTAATGGAAAATTTGAGAAAATATTTTTTT
>NW_018177266.1:0-244 GCF_001263595.1 Phalaenopsis equestris
CACCAGCACAACACCAACTCTTTCGCGGATTAATTTTTTTTGCATATTGACTTCAATCCTAAAGCCACTCATCACCTATTATTTGCAAATTTAATTTAGTTTTATGCTTCTGTTTTATAGGCTAACGAAGATAACACCTAAACTTCATTTTTAATATAAAAAGCAGACAATTTATATGCATTATATAGCTAACACATAAACATCAAATTTCAAATATTCAATATATATATATATATATATATAT
>NW_018177267.1:0-244 GCF_001263595.1 Phalaenopsis equestris
GGTATCCGAAGCACTAGTTGTAGCACTCCTGACTATACTCCGAGCATGGTGTACTATAAGAACACTAACATTAGCTACCTTCATTTACTGAATGTAGAAGTTTAACACGGTTCTTTCCTTTGTTACTTCGCTTAGATGATTTGTATGAAGTAATTTAGCATAAATGAAGTAATGCCATAACTTTGATTGAAAAGTCAATGTGGAAGTGGAGAAATTAGCTTTCTTTTTGTTCTTAATTTTCCAT
>NW_018177268.1:0-244 GCF_001263595.1 Phalaenopsis equestris
TTCATATCACATAAAAAATGCCACTATTTTAACTTCTTAAAAGTGAATAACACATTTTCATGGATAGGAGATAAAACAAACAGAAGGTCTACATCAGGTTACTTTACATTTGTGGACAGAAATTTGATCAATTTGAGATGAGGTAGAAGGTGATAGATAATCAAGTGAGGAAGCTAAGTCTCAAGGTATGGGTTATGGTGTTTAAGAATTATTGTGGATTCCAGGTGTGTTAAACAATATGAAA
>NW_018177269.1:0-244 GCF_001263595.1 Phalaenopsis equestris
GCCCAGCTTCCATCAATATTAACTTTGATCCAACCAATCATAGTGGCCATCCTACCAACCTGGGGTTGAGACATAGCTCCTCCCAGGCCAAGGATATGACTAGCACGATGAAAATAAGTAAGAGTATATGAAACAATATTAGACGGAGCCAAAACAAGATTTTGATATTTATAATCATTTATGATCACCCAAATAAACCAAATAACTATCAAAGGAAATGATACACAAAAATAATATGTTATTT
>NW_018177270.1:0-244 GCF_001263595.1 Phalaenopsis equestris
ATTTATTTCTCACAGCTGCAGCATCATTAAAAGCAGTCTAACAGTCTTCAAAATATGAGATAAGGTAATTAAAATTTTCATCATCCTCATTCAATAGCCACTGAGCCAATTATCTATGTATAGAAACTTCTGAAAGTTCAAAAATCACCCATTCCGTGGAGATTGAGCATTCCGGTGTTAAGTGAATAGGTCCTGCTCAACGTAACACTAAGAACCCCTGGTAGCTCTGCATTCAAAAAAAAAA
>NW_018177271.1:0-244 GCF_001263595.1 Phalaenopsis equestris
AAGAGAATATATGTTTATAAATGTGGGCGATGCAGACTCGGAGGCGACCATAAAAATACTTGTAAGAATTCATTGAAAATTTTTATTAGATATATCTCACTTTAAAAGTTATCACAATTTTATTAATAACATCAATATTTTTATTAATTATTATTTTGATGTTTTATGTCAATATTTTTTTATCTATTATTTTGATGTTTTATATCAATATTTTTATTAATGATTATTTTAATGTTATCTCCCA
>NW_018177272.1:0-244 GCF_001263595.1 Phalaenopsis equestris
TATATTATATTAGGAATTATTATTATAAAATTAGATGGCGGCACTTAAAAGATGAATGAAATTATTTTTATGTATAAACTTTAAGATTTTAAGATTTTGGATGCTCATGAATAAGCAAATTCTGTGTGATAAAATAATAAACATTAGTAAACAAGTGATAAAAGATGTACTTGGGGAATTCTAAGAAAAAAATTATATAAATAAAAACTAATGGTGGTGGAATAATAATGTGCAAGAAAAGATA
>NW_018177273.1:0-244 GCF_001263595.1 Phalaenopsis equestris
GTACGAAGGGAAGAGAGTAGGAAGAAACTCATGATGGAAAGCAATGCTACTACATAAAATGTTGACCATCCAGTTTTATACTCACAAATCATCTCACAACAACAAATCAAAGTGGAACATACCGTGATGTTAACTTTGCTAGAAACATGGTCATCTTAAGGAGAAGTATTGGAAAATTTATGGGAAGCCTACAAATTGGATGCCCAACAAATTTCAAGGTGATCAATAAAATCAAACAAACACA
>NW_018177274.1:0-244 GCF_001263595.1 Phalaenopsis equestris
ATGGAGCATGATCGAAGTTCACATCGACAATAAACAAACATAATCAAGGTTTCCAACAATGAAACTAGAACTCCCATCATGACGTTGCTAAGGTACACGTGCTCTTAATGATTAATAATTTTCGATCATTGTTATAGATAAATTAATAGATTCATGTGATCGACAATACCTATAAAATAGATAAGATGTTGCACCGTAATCGTATCAAAGGCAGTCAAATTCTGCGTTTCTAGATTCATTTTTT
>NW_018177275.1:0-244 GCF_001263595.1 Phalaenopsis equestris
ATATCTATAAATGTACTAATTCGAGAAAGTCATCTTGACCAACCAGGACATATATTCTTCTCTCATTTAAGGACGCCACCTAACATTCAGGATTCAATCCCACCACTCACACATCGAAGATGGTTACCATACCAACAATATCTGACATTAGCCGACTATGTTTCATGGTTTCATCGTCGATCAGAGAGAAGGGCCAAATTCCTTTATTAATCTCCTTGTCTGAAGTGGGATGCAACTAATTTAC
>NW_018177276.1:0-244 GCF_001263595.1 Phalaenopsis equestris
TACATAGGAATTGAGTGATATATATGTAAATCTTCCTTTTTTTTTTAATGATTGATAGCTTTGTTATGCATTTGATGCGGCGAAGTTATTGCTACAAAGTCAACATGCATACCACTCAATCTTATGTATTTTCATATCTAGCATGTAAATTTCTTTTTTTACATACACCTTACTTATGGAAAGATGTCTTTTTCTTAATGTAAAGTAATATTAAAGATTTTGGTGGTATAAATGTAAAAAAATA
>NW_018177277.1:0-244 GCF_001263595.1 Phalaenopsis equestris
TTTATATATTTGAGGGAATATGTCATCATTGTTACTTGATCCATTAAGGTAACAATTTTTAGTGTAATCACTCAAAATCATGAGGCACGTTTGAAGATAAAAACATGTTATCGTTGGAGATAAAACTGGCTACTAAATTTTCTTGTGTTGAGATATCAAAAAGCTACTCAACATCTTCCTTCACTTTATTTCATTCTCTACACTTGAGCTTATATTTAATCACAAGTTTTGACATTCTTCATCA
>NW_018177278.1:0-244 GCF_001263595.1 Phalaenopsis equestris
TAATGTCAAGAATGTGTTCCTGAATGACGATCTTATAAATGAGGTATACATGACTTTTCCTCAAGGCTTTGACTCCACTACCTCCCAGGGGCAAGTATGTAGACTGTGAAGATCCCTTTATGGATTGAAACAATCACCACATGCATAGCTCAGAAAATTCAAAAAGGTGGTGGTAGGGTATGAATTGACACAGGCTCAATCAGATCATGCTCTCTTTTTTCGACATCCCTCAAATGGTCAGGTA
>NW_018177279.1:0-244 GCF_001263595.1 Phalaenopsis equestris
TTATTTTATTATCTATTTTTTATTTTAGTAATCAATATACTCACTATTATGTGGGGTATACATCTTATTTTTTGTATTTTTCAAAGATTGATTTTTGCTTCTTAAATATCAAATATATTATTATGACAATTTTGTTACAAACAACATCACTACACAGTGGAAGAATAGTCATTTGTTCATAAACAATTGTCACACAGCTTTTTTCAAACTGCAAAAAGGAAAAAAATCAGTTAGCTTATATGCA
>NW_018177280.1:0-244 GCF_001263595.1 Phalaenopsis equestris
TGAATTAAAAACATCAAATTTTGGATTTAACATTATATGGACTCTAATATGGTTTTAGTTATAGTATTGATCTTGCAGTTTGATGATACAAATCTAATATTGCAAATGCATAATCAAGGCTCAATTGGACTTTAAATTCAACACATGAACTAACTGTGAAATTTCAGTCTAAATTTTACATGATTTTAATTAGAATAAATATCTCGATACAAGTCATACAACAAATTTGATGTGGCTAAGATTA
>NW_018177281.1:0-244 GCF_001263595.1 Phalaenopsis equestris
AGATTTATGCCGACACATTTTAACATACATATTTAGTTTATCGATTATCTCACTTCTTGAAAGTCGCTTTGCGATGAGAATATGAGAATTTAATGCAAAAATTAGATTCATTTATTTTACAATCGATACTTTAATAATTAAACTCTAGATTAAATTGTCCATGACCTTCCATAAATAGGGCATAATTATTGTTTTTTTATCCACATTGCTTGAGAGTGTGTAGCCCAATTGGAGGACTTAAAAA
>NW_018177282.1:0-244 GCF_001263595.1 Phalaenopsis equestris
TTTTAACTTTTTTCTATTTTGAATCCATAAAGTTTTCAAAACATAGTAATAAGTACCAAACCATTTTCAAATCTAGCACATACATTTACAAATCTAACACATAAACTTTAATTTTTACATTTATGCCATCCAAAATTTCTTATCGCATAAAACATGTCATTATCTTAACTTTTAAAAAATGAAAGGGACCGTTTCATGTATGTGAAAAATGACATGTAAGTAAAAAAAATTAAAATTTAGGTGT
>NW_018177283.1:0-245 GCF_001263595.1 Phalaenopsis equestris
GCAGTTGGTGTGCTTGCTGCTCAATCAGTGGGGGAGCCTTCAACACAGATGACGTAAGTTTTAATTATTCTCCGGTTTTTATCATCCTGGATTTTTTAAAAGTTTTTTTACATGATGCTTTCCTTTTACTAAAAGCTGGTCCATTTCCTTCTTTCAGGCTCAACACTTTTCATCTTGCTGGACGTGGAGAATTAAATGTTACACTTGGTATACCTCGTTTGACTGAAATACTGATGCATGCAAAG
>NW_018177284.1:0-245 GCF_001263595.1 Phalaenopsis equestris
ACGTAAAAGAGCAAGCATAAAACTGAAATCCATTATCAACTAAAAACCAACACCTATTTCGAAGTCATCGCACATGGAATTTCCAAAAAGCCCAAAATCCAATATCAACCGAAAACCAATTAACCATAAGTAATTGCCAAATTTAAAACCACAATTTTCTGGCATAGTAGGCATTAACCAACAGGAAGGGAACCACCGCACAGAAGAAATCACCAAATTCTCAGGCATAAAGCCTTTTGCAAAAT
>NW_018177285.1:0-245 GCF_001263595.1 Phalaenopsis equestris
CTAGTGCAGGACCAACTTTACAACGCACAATGTCCGGGTTGAACTAGTTCACCAACACACCTAATAGAGGTCCGACCCCATACAGAGATTAAAAGTCCTAATGAACTCCCGAACATCTCTATTCAAAGGTTGTTGAACAAAAGGTCCTGAAGTCCGAAAAAAGTTGACCGTACTTCCCCAAGAAAAAAAGTGTGTGAAGCATGTCAACGTAAGAAGGGTAATCTAGTTCATGAGGGACATGTACA
>NW_018177286.1:0-245 GCF_001263595.1 Phalaenopsis equestris
AAGGCTTAAAAGGGGTTAATTAGATCTAATTGGGGTTTAAACCTATTTAGGGTTTATTTTTGTTAAGCTTAACGTGATTAAGGCTGAGAAGGGGTTAATTAGGTCTAATCGAGGTTTATATCTAATTAGGGTTTTTTTATGTTAAGCCTAATGTCATTGTCGGTCGCCAGAATGAATATCCCGACACCCGGTTTGATTTAATTTACTTATATATAATTTGGAAAAATTAGTATTTTAAATTTTGA
>NW_018177287.1:0-245 GCF_001263595.1 Phalaenopsis equestris
AAAGCACAAATTAATCAATGTTTAATTTCATAATAGTTTATTTATGTTGTAGATAAGTATGCTACTTTATTCTCTTGTTTATGTTGCAATTACCTTCCAAAAATATTAGATAAATGAGATAACTACCCACACTTATGGAGGTCACAATGTACGTGTTAGAATTAATTTCAGTCTCTCGAATTAGTCATAATTATTGTTAGAGAATGAAGATATTTTATGTATAAAATTAAAATGACAATAAGTTA
>NW_018177288.1:0-245 GCF_001263595.1 Phalaenopsis equestris
ATTAGGTCCACAACACATCATTAAAATGAAAGTTCCTACTGCAACAGTTTCAAAATGATAACAAATAACAACCAATAAAGAAACCAAGAAACATCAAAACAAACTAACTCCTGAAATATCAATCTTTATTGCCTTCCTCAACATCATCATCTTCTTCTTCTTAATCTTCTTCTTCTTCTTCATCTTCATCATGAGTTGGATTATAAGGATTGAAGCTGGGGCAAGTTGGAAATTCCACATTATAC
>NW_018177289.1:0-245 GCF_001263595.1 Phalaenopsis equestris
TTTACATTTTAACAAATGAAAGAGCCGCTAATCATATTAAATTAAAACAATACATTTAAAATTACCGCCCGTGTCTTCTATAAATTTTTCTCTTATATAGTTAATCTTTTAATTATTTAAATTAACTTGAAAGGTTAGTTTAAAATAACTTTGAGCTAAATAATACAGTTAATACTCATACTCTTCAACTACAGTAATATAATGGAAAAAAGAAGCAATATGAATTCCAATTAAACTTTTAATAA
>NW_018177290.1:0-245 GCF_001263595.1 Phalaenopsis equestris
TGATTATGGATTATATCTCATTTTGATCCAGGTAAGTTCCAAACTACAGTTATAGGAAACTATAATTACAGAGCTTATGAAGGTGAAAACTTTTGATAATGGCAAAGTGGTGTTATTTTATCTCTTCAAATTGTTGCATCCAGATTTTTCTTGTTTTTGCTTTCTTCTTGCTAAATGCATGTTCTGTGGCTTCACCATCATGTTCATGAGATCATACAAAATCTTTTTTGTACTTTTGAAGATCT
>NW_018177291.1:0-245 GCF_001263595.1 Phalaenopsis equestris
ACACGCGAATTTGGTATTACGTGGGTTAAAGGCAACCAATAACTTTTTTTATAAGGTTTTTTGTCTTCTTATATTAACAGGTTCGTTAGTTGGTATATTGAGTTCTCTGAGACCTCACGCTTACTTAATTAATTATTTCTAAAAAACATTTCTACTTGTGTTATAACTAATTGATTGTCTTTTAAAGCATTCAGCAAAGATGAGCTCGAAGATTTCTAGTACCTCCCGAGGATTGTTGTGTCATT
>NW_018177292.1:0-245 GCF_001263595.1 Phalaenopsis equestris
TATTTCATGAATGACAAAGTAAAATTGGTAATCCTACAATGAAATGCACAACTTAAATTCATCATATTGGAAATGCCAATAGAAAAATCAATATAGAAAATTCTGCACTTTGCCGAATGTCGTTCGGCGTGCCTTTACCTGTTTATTTGATATGAAATAAAAAACATTGTGGGCCACCAAAGTTGTTTTGAGCCATAATGCAGTTAAGAATATTATATATTCTTAATTTTAAGCTTTATATATAT
>NW_018177293.1:0-245 GCF_001263595.1 Phalaenopsis equestris
ATTTTCTAACATTCAAACTGAATATTTTTTTTAAGTATGAAATGTGCTATAAGAATTGGTTGTGTTATAAAGAATATTATATTATATGAGCATAAATTTCTTTTGTTCTGAAACAGCTGCAACACAACTGTTGTAAAACTGTAAAAAGAATAAATAAATAGACAACTAGTTTCTTCGCAGCAACTTCTCGGCATAATTATTGCACAACAACTCAGCTGGCCCAAATAGACCCATATTCTTAATTT
>NW_018177294.1:0-245 GCF_001263595.1 Phalaenopsis equestris
AATACACAAGAATTGGGTGGTATGTATGTAAATGGCCCTTAAAAAAATGGTAAATTGAAACATGTGCATATTTTAAAGTGATGAGAATAGATGCATCATTAACTATTTTTTTCCATTTGGCATGAATCTCATGGTATTTGACATGAATCTCAAAGTATTTCTTTGAGCAATAAATGGTCTGATTCAAATTAAAAATCATCTAGAACTCTAATTTCAACAAACTTATAACCAAACTGACCAGCTCA
>NW_018177295.1:0-245 GCF_001263595.1 Phalaenopsis equestris
ATGAAATCTAAGTTCAAATTTTACTTTGAAAATCCGTTGTTTAAAAGTTGGTGTTGCAAAAGCAGCTCTTCCAGTAGAAACTTTTTGTTTTGAAATCGTTGTATTATTAGTTGTCAGTGAATACATTCTCTGAACTACTATTCTGTTTATATTATATAGAATTCGTAGATTATATATATATTTTTAGTTCTCATATAATTATATCAATAGCTAAACAAACAGTAGAAACTAGAAACAGAGTATTT
>NW_018177296.1:0-245 GCF_001263595.1 Phalaenopsis equestris
CCTCGTGATCTGAAAACGACAAATTTCGCCGTTTTGGTATACACTTTTTCTAAAGCTCGTCGGCCAAACGCCCTTCCGACATTCTCCTGATGTTTTCTGCAACAGAAAGGAGGCAAGTCGTGCGGTCAAGCAAGCCCTAAGAAATGTGGGACTAATGATAAACCTTAGCGACAACCTCAACTTTGATTTTTTTTTAGGTATTTACATACTTACCACCCAATTTCTATATATTTACATATCTAACA
>NW_018177297.1:0-245 GCF_001263595.1 Phalaenopsis equestris
AATACAATTAATTGACTTAGAACACACAAATGTAAACATTAAGTGGCTGTTGGGATCACCTTTTATTTTGTTTTTTTTATTTACATTTTTAATTTGTTTTATTTATGTTCTTACATGAAATAAAAAATGTTTAATTGTTTTTAAAAATACTCAAAACAGCTTTTAGAAGTTTTGATGTTTTTAAAAACATGCTAATTTATGTTTGAAAACAAAAAATAAAAACATGCAAATAATACACTAAACAA
>NW_018177298.1:0-245 GCF_001263595.1 Phalaenopsis equestris
ATATATATTAATTATTATTATAAATAGATTTGTTATTTATTCTTGAAATTAATGAAAATAATAAATTTATTAATTAATTATGACATTAATTATTTTTTATTTAATATATTAATGAAAAATACAATTAAAGAAAACGAATTAACAAACAAAATATGAAAGTAATACAATTTATTTCACATTAAAGTATTTTCGTAACATAATATTTGCACAAAAAATATAATCTTCTACGTTGGGGTGGAATGATG
>NW_018177299.1:0-245 GCF_001263595.1 Phalaenopsis equestris
TGATACGTGAAATTGTTCAAAAGAGATTTTTTTTTTGCTTAGAAATTAGGGCGAATAGAAGCAAGAATCGACACAATTATAGAAGTGGAACAGAAATAATTAACGAGGTTCGACAAATATGCTTATTTAGTAGCAGAGCGGATGTAATTACAAAATCCAAGAATCAAAAAGCAAGAATCGACTTTCTTTTTAATTTAGAAAAATAGTACAGAATCTAATACCTAGAGTTACATATGTAATTACAA
>NW_018177300.1:0-245 GCF_001263595.1 Phalaenopsis equestris
TGCATGGGGATGATTTATGTATCCCACATGTTCACTCTTTGTGAGGGTGCATATATAGATATGTATACAAAGAAAATACATATACATACTTTGAATTACAAATTATGGCCATTTATCAAAGATTGCTAAATTGTTGCTACTACTCCCCCTACCCTTCAGCCTTTTGCAGGGAGATATGCTAGAGGTCCCACTTTTTAGAATTACATCAAGATTATGGTGACAGTATTTTTTTATTTGTTGTTCCT
>NW_018177301.1:0-245 GCF_001263595.1 Phalaenopsis equestris
ATAAAAAAGCTCATCTAAGAAATGGGGCATTTTCAGACATACCACCCAATTCTATGTATTTGCATGTTTGATACTTAAATTTTATTTTTTACATTTATACCATCCAAATGTTTTCTATCACATATAAAGTCCCACTATTTAAATTTTTTAATATACATTCATATATATAAGGTGGCGTATATGTAAAAATTAAAATGGGATAATTGCATAGAATTATGTGGTATCTATATAAATCTCCCAAAAAA
>NW_018177302.1:0-245 GCF_001263595.1 Phalaenopsis equestris
CGCCACGTGTAAAGTGGACTCATCACAATACATTGATGAAGAGAGGACTCCTCTTAATGTGACATAAAATTTTCTCCAATGACGTAATTTTAGTACTATGTTTAATGTGACAATTAAAAAGTATAATTTCTTTGCTAATTACGATCCACTTCGTTGGTTGTAAGAAAAATAGTAATTTTTGAAATATTTAATATAGGGGTAGTTTGATTGTACGTAAATTGAGTTTATTGCATAAAAAAAAAACA
>NW_018177303.1:0-245 GCF_001263595.1 Phalaenopsis equestris
TTTCATAAGACTGTAATACTGTATGTATAAATAAGGGATCCTCATAATCAAAAGGTGATATGCTTTTATTGTCTTCTACTATCTTCTTCTTTCCTTTGCGCTACTCTACATTGCTTGGGTATGTCTCCAGGACGGTTTTGGATTAAACAACATGTATTGTAAAAAAAAGGTTCTTTTGAAATTCTAAACTTAGTAGTAAAGAACATCATTTTCGAAAAATCAATTATATTATCTACTAATCAATA
>NW_018177304.1:0-245 GCF_001263595.1 Phalaenopsis equestris
TCATTTTGTCCTACGGTCTATTAGTCTTTGTGGGCTTCATTATTACATTTAATGCTCCATTTTTTGTTGTGGGTTGTCCCCTTGCATTTGTTGTTCTATAGTCTATTGGTCTTTGGTCTTTGTGGGTTGCCCAATGGAAGATTGGTCTTGGTGGGTTGTTTTAATTGGTTGTCCTGTTGCATTTGATGCTTCTTTTTTTGTTTTGGGTTGTCCTGTTGCATTTGTTGTTCTATGGTCTATTGGTC
>NW_018177305.1:0-245 GCF_001263595.1 Phalaenopsis equestris
TAAAGGGTTGATAAATAGAAATAAAAAGTGACATTTTTGTTAAATCAATTTTAAACATAATTTGTTTTAAAAATTTTATTAAAATATCCTAAATTTCATTCAAAATATTATATGATATTTTAATAGCCTTTAAATTTACGATTTAATTTATTTAAATTATTTCAATACCTTATTTTTCTCATGTCTAAAATATTCCTCAAAATATTAACAATTTTCTTTATAAATAATTTAATTGCTTTACAAGT
>NW_018177306.1:0-245 GCF_001263595.1 Phalaenopsis equestris
CGTCGACCACTGTTAACCGCATCGACACCCGCCAACCGCCGTCGATCACTGCCAACCGCCGTTTATCGTCATTGACCACTGTTGGCCGCTGCAACTACCACCGACCGTCGTCGAGCACTACTGTAGCCGTCAACCACCACCGACCATTGTTGACGACTAACCACCGTCGATCACCACAAATCACTGTCGACCACCACTGACTGGAAGCCACAAGTTGACATTGTAACTTAGAAAACCTAATAACT
>NW_018177307.1:0-245 GCF_001263595.1 Phalaenopsis equestris
GGGAAAATAAAAAAAACTTACCGTAACTGTTCCCGCCGACTTTACCCCGTCTCCCTCTCTTGCGAAATAGCAACTCCCGTCTCTGTTTCTTGTGTGCGAAATAGAAAGCTCCCCATCTCTTGTCTCTCTCTCGCGAAACAGAAAAGTCTTCTGTTCCTTCTTCGTGAAACAGACTACGCCTCCTTCAGTTCGTGGTTCGTCTCCTTCAGTTCGCGGAAACAGTAATGAGTTTTTGCTTGCGTTGA
>NW_018177308.1:0-245 GCF_001263595.1 Phalaenopsis equestris
TCTTTGAGATTTATACTTATAGTTTTGGAGCATACAAATGCTATTGATGTGTTTTATTATTTTTTTTTAACAGCTTATAAAATCAATTGTGAAATTACTAATAGTATCTTACTCCTTTTGACCTGATCATAATCGTAATAATAATAATAATAATAAAATTAGGGATAAGACTAGATTAGTGTGATCAGAACAAGTTCTGCCCAAGATATGAAGTTGCCTCATATCAAATTCTGCCCAAGAGACAA
>NW_018177309.1:0-245 GCF_001263595.1 Phalaenopsis equestris
AAGTTTTATTTTTGGTGTGATGAGAAGTTTACCCCAGGACACAGTCGCAAAGATTTAAAATTACAAATTCTTATTGTGCATGACAAGGAGAGAGAGAATGAAGAAATAGAGACAATTATGGGGGAGGTGGAACACTCTCACTTTTTTTCACCTTGAGGACAACGTGACTTTTGGTGGGAGTATTGTTACGTTGGCGCCTAGCCTAAGAGCAAATTTATCTTTTGTACGCCTAAGAGCAATTTAGT
>NW_018177310.1:0-245 GCF_001263595.1 Phalaenopsis equestris
GCTCAATGTCAATCACAATAAACATCAACACCAATCATGCATGCAATCTTCCATGCTATTAGACACAACAACATCAACCACCTTCTAATGCCTAAATTTCAAGGACAACCAACAATCAACATCTCCGACCATCGAACGATGCTAAATTTCACCATTACTCGTCCAGTAAGGGTGCTCGTTCTCCAACATCAATAATAACAACATTATCGATCGAATCTTATGTTCATTGTTGTCCACCATCCACC
>NW_018177311.1:0-245 GCF_001263595.1 Phalaenopsis equestris
TATAATCTTCATCATTAGATAATTGAATAAGAATAAGACGCCCATCTAACACCCGAATTTTCCAACAACCTGTAAGTTTCAAAGCCTTGAATTCCCTAAGGATAGATTCCTATCTGGGATACCCAAACACAAACTTCCCTACAAGAGCATTACAGGAAGAAGAGTCCAGAATAATATTGTCATTATCAAAAACAAACATTACTAATTTTGCATTTTTTTCAACCACTTTCCAAATAAAATTGCAA
>NW_018177312.1:0-245 GCF_001263595.1 Phalaenopsis equestris
TGGAAAGCGAGCGAAAAGCCCCTACTCAGTAAGGACCTCCTCCGCAATAATGAAGAGTGATGGCGCCAATGGGTCTCCCTGTCGCAATCCCCGTGATGACTTGAAGAAACCGTGTACTCCTCCATTGTATAGAACAGAAAACCAGCAGCTAGTCAACATCGCACGGATGTACTGAATCCAGCTGGAGTGAAACCCAAAACGCCTGAGTACTGAAAAAAGTAACGAAGTAGCTCGACTCCCCCTTG
>NW_018177313.1:0-245 GCF_001263595.1 Phalaenopsis equestris
ATTGAACCTTGTTGTGAAAATGAGACAACCCTGGATGATTTTTCTTGGTTTAATTGGATGGTTTAAAATCTATTTACCTGTTCATTAATCAATGACAAATGTTCATTGACACGTGAATTTGACTAACTACTAGAAAACGTTTATACATTTGCTTTCACTATTGTACCATTTTTTATGGAAGGTTTAAATACCAGCACACAATTGTTACTTACGCCCAAAGTTTGATATTTACATTTATAACACCT
>NW_018177314.1:0-245 GCF_001263595.1 Phalaenopsis equestris
GGCTCGCAAGCCAGGTTGACTAGCCGATTGATTGTCGCATGGATGCACTCTTGGGCGAGTTGTTGCGATACTCCTTCAGCCAACCAGCTAGCAAGCTTGGTGTCATCATTTAGAGCCGAGCTTAAGCTCGAGCTCGACTCGAGCTTAGGCATGAATTGAGCTCATCCTGACTCGTTCATATCCCTAGACATATCTAATGCAATATTAAACAAGTGCTTCAGTCCCATAAAGTAACCCTCGCATAA
>NW_018177315.1:0-245 GCF_001263595.1 Phalaenopsis equestris
CAACCCAGAAGGAGCCAAAACCGAGCCCACCAAATTAAATGAGAATATGTATGGTGCAAATATAAACCTCCCAAACAGTCATCACAAAACATGTAGGTTTACAATTTGTGATCTTATACAAACATGAAACAATCAATTACCCGATGATAGAGGGCTACACAAGCCAAAGCTAAGCAAACAAGTGCAAAATCCTGTCTACGAGAAAAGAGGAATTTACATACATAACACTCAATTCCTATGTATTT
>NW_018177316.1:0-245 GCF_001263595.1 Phalaenopsis equestris
CAACATCAGTGACACTTGATTCACGACGACCACATTAACCTCTCAATTATGGGGTATGACCACTTCATCTTAAGAATGAAGAAGGGACAACACCCACATTACTAAAAATCTTTAAAAGTAGATTGTTTTTGATGTAAGCTTTGGGATCTCAAGTTAACTAGGTTGAGTTTCTTCAATTCAATATTGTTTTTTTGTTGGCTTAAGTTTCACTCTAAATGATTTCTTAACTAGATCTTTATTCAATA
>NW_018177317.1:0-245 GCF_001263595.1 Phalaenopsis equestris
AGTTCAATTTAATGAGTTATGAAGTGGAGAGCCCTGGTGGCAAAATAATAATTTTGGATCTTGAGGCCTTAATTAAATTTTATGTTAAGTCAAAAAGTAAATGGGTAATTTTTATCATAATAAACACTTTTGGATGTTTGAAACAAGATGGGTTAAGAGATAGAAACCAACTTCTCACCTCTTCATAATATGGGTAAAATTTTAACTTTCTTAAATTATTGTGACTTGGAGGTTAACCTAATTGG
>NW_018177318.1:0-245 GCF_001263595.1 Phalaenopsis equestris
TTTTATTTGCTTAAGATAAATCAAATAAAATTAAGTTGGTTAATTTAAGAATAGCACAAGTTAAGCTGAACTAATTTAAGTTAAACCTTGGGTTTGTCAAATTTAAGTTAATAAGGCTTGAATGAAGTCTAAATTAATTTAGACTTAAGTTTTCTTTTTAAGTCTAAGTTAAGTTCGACTTATATTAATCATTGATTAGACCGAGGTTGAGACTTAATTTAAAATTTAAAGTAGAATCTCAATTC
>NW_018177319.1:0-245 GCF_001263595.1 Phalaenopsis equestris
ACCCACACTCGCCTTGTCTCGTCTCTCGGCATCGACGCTCTCCTGGTCTCGCCTCTCAGCATCGATCGCCTCCCCCGATCCCGCTGATCTCCCTTCGCCTCGTCTCCCTCGATCCCGCTGATCTCCATTCGCCTCGTCTTCCTCATCTCCCTTCGCACGACCTCGCTCGATCCCGCGCTCCTCTTTGAGAGATCGAAGCTCCTGATCGAGGCAGATCTGCTGCTCGCTCCCCTTCTCCCAACCAA
>NW_018177320.1:0-245 GCF_001263595.1 Phalaenopsis equestris
TGTTTTAGTTATTTAATGCTAATCTCAGCTGTGATTCTAATTTATGAATCCTTTCATATAGTCTCAAGCCAACCATTTTTATCTTTTCCATTCACAGACAAGCAGCATTTTTGTTATTAGGAAGATTTACATACATACAACTTAACTTCTATGTATTTACATATCTAACACTAAAATTCAATTTCTTTGCATATATGTCATCTTACCCGAGCATGAAAATGTGTATTTCACTTTTTAAAGGTTAA
>NW_018177321.1:0-245 GCF_001263595.1 Phalaenopsis equestris
TTTCATTTACTTATCATTCTGGCCAAATGATTTGTAAAAATCAGTTGTGAACCCATAACAACTAGGGAGAGCTATGGTATGAACAACTAGGAAGATCACGTTGAACTATTGGGTATGAAGCAAAAGTACACTATTGGGAGATGCAAATAGATAGGGATAAATTGGTGTTAGGTTCAAAATGGGGCATAAAAAATAAAGGCCACCTTAACCAAACTTATTTATTCACTTGGGAGAGGGTAAAGAAG
>NW_018177322.1:0-245 GCF_001263595.1 Phalaenopsis equestris
GTGGTGAGACCTGCAATGCTCTATGACACAAAATGGTTGCCTTTAAAAGAGAAAAATAAAGTTACGTGATGTCGAGATGAGAATGGTTAGGTAGATGAGTGACTTTATAATTAGAGACAAAATGTGAAATGTATATGTTTGTGATAAGGTTGGTGAAGCTCATATGTCAGACAAAATTAGAGAGAATCGTCTTATACGGTTAGGTCACATTAAACGCCAATCATCTGATGAATCGGTTAGGAGAG
>NW_018177323.1:0-245 GCF_001263595.1 Phalaenopsis equestris
GGGGGGGTGTGCTAGTGCGTTCTGCGGTATGAGCTTCGTTTGGACTTCAAAAGGTTGTCACTGCTCCTCTTAAATAGTTGAAATTCTTTCCTCAGTCCCCGCAAATAACCCTCGCCCCCTCCACATTTTCGGTCGTTATTTGTGTCTTTTGGGCAGAAACCCGGTTGTGAGCTCCCCTTCGTCCATTCTCAAGGCATTCAACACTCGTTGCCTATCTTTGTTATTTCTCTCGATTTCTTTTGTTC
>NW_018177324.1:0-245 GCF_001263595.1 Phalaenopsis equestris
GGAGTTTTAATGTAACTTATTATATTATCATAAAAATTTATTTTAATAATAAGATATACAAGTTTACTAAAATTTATTTTAATTCTCACATATTTAATTTTTTTAATCACATACCAAATGTGATGTTAAGAACAAATTTTATTATAGATGTTGATTGTACTTTATATGCTAACACTATCAACCTAAAGAGATAAATAAGGATTGATGGCCAACTCAATCAAGATTGTATGATTTTATCATCTCGT
>NW_018177325.1:0-245 GCF_001263595.1 Phalaenopsis equestris
GGAGTTTTAATGTAACTTATTATATTATCATAAAATTTTATTTTAATAATAAGATATACAAGTTTACTAAAGTTTATTTTAATTCTCACATATTTAAATTTTTTAATCACATACCAAATGTGATGTTAAAAGCATATTTTATTATAGATGTTGATTGTACTTTATAAGCTAACACTATCAACCTAAAGAGATAAATAGGGATTGATGGCTAACTCAATCAAGATTGTATGATTTTATCATCTCGT
>NW_018177326.1:0-245 GCF_001263595.1 Phalaenopsis equestris
TGGCTAGATCCTAGGCTTCTAAGGAAAAAAGACTAAATCTCAACAAAATGTGAGGTCAACATTTTGATAAAGTTTTCAATAAAGTTTCTGAAATTATAATTAACTTTAGTGATCTTAATATTATTATTAATAATAAAATGTTTCATTTTACCATCGCATTAATAAAAAGTAAGTTGAGGAGGCTTTTAAAAAAACTAAGGGTGGAGAATTTATAGGACTTGATGATATCACAATTTAAGTATGGA
>NW_018177327.1:0-245 GCF_001263595.1 Phalaenopsis equestris
CTGATGTTCCTCTCAAAGTCTGCAAAATGCTGGCTTGAGGCACCATAATCTCATACACTTTTGGACTGCATTACCTTATAGTCACTACCTTCTAGAGAAGTGACTAGTACTTCAGTTGGATTTTCTATCTCGTGGTCAACTAGAACTGGTGGCATCTCTTCGTTGTTGGCTGTTAGTGGAGTATTCTAGCCAAAGTTTTCATCTTCTCTTGGACCAACCGTGTCATTGCTCAATTTTTCAACAAC
>NW_018177328.1:0-245 GCF_001263595.1 Phalaenopsis equestris
ATATTTCATGTAAAATTCAAAAGAGATATCATCTACTTGTTTTGCAAATAACTATCTATTTTATTTGAAAATAAAAAATATGTTATGATTTTTAAAAATAAATTCACACTTATTGGTTATGTTTATTTATAATATTCATTGGATGATAGTTTATAAAAATAAGAATTAAAAATTTAATAAGAATTTACCTAAAAATATTATGGCATTAATTCTCTTGTTCTTCAATATCTTCTTCTTCTTTTTTC
>NW_018177329.1:0-245 GCF_001263595.1 Phalaenopsis equestris
CCTACTCATAAACTAAGAATTTTTTTTAGGGGCAGTCCCGAAAAAAATACTTGATATTATGGATACAGCAGGGCTTACTAGAGAAAATGTGGCTAGTCATTTACAAGTAGGTTCTTGAAAACATCCTTAATATGAATGCAAATATATTATTTTGTCATTTTCATTATTGAATGGTGCCTATTTCAAATCATTTTAGGTATTATGAAACCAATGTTTGCAATGCTTATTTATTCATTTGTAATTTG
>NW_018177330.1:0-245 GCF_001263595.1 Phalaenopsis equestris
AAAAAAAAACACATTTAACATATGCCATCCATCTTCACACAATTTAATTAGTACATAACATGAAATTATAAGGGCAGCATATAACTGCGGGCCGGGTTTTCAAAACTCCGCCGTACTGTTTGTTTCGCGCATCTTACTAACTTATCCAAAAACGCCGTTTTGCATTTGTGAAAGACAGCCCGCGGGAGGGTGCCTGCGATTCGCGTTTCCTTCGCGTCCAATTACTCCGCTGCCCTCGTTCGTTC
>NW_018177331.1:0-245 GCF_001263595.1 Phalaenopsis equestris
AAAAAAAAAATACATAAAATATAAAGAAGGATGAAAACCTCCCACGAGATGGTTTTAGCCAGAAACAAAAATAAAATCTAAAAGATTAAAATCAAAACTTAGGAAAACAAATTTCTCACCATTACTGACAAACTAAGAGACTAGAAAAAAAAATATGAATTAAATATTGAACCTCATATAAACATTCAAAATACACCAAGATAAAGAACACAAAGAGAACCTAGGTAGATCTGACATGAACCTTA
>NW_018177332.1:0-245 GCF_001263595.1 Phalaenopsis equestris
CAATATTCGTGTTCTCCTCATTTAAATTTAGAACACATAATAAATTATTTGTGTTCGACAGTGAACCAAACGTGAGCTGTTAGCGAATAAAGAGTCAAAACAACCCTGGTCTGCAGTCATAAGATGTTAAGGTTAAAGACGAGATATAAATCATATCATTATATTCAAACATTATTTAAACATAAATAAATATATTTTTTTTATTCTATCTTTTAATTAATAATTTAAATTGATTATAAATCTTT
>NW_018177333.1:0-245 GCF_001263595.1 Phalaenopsis equestris
TTCTTCTTCTTTCTTATATATCCTTTGACAATGAGATGAATTAGTGTGTTTTTTTGGTCAATGAATGCATGTGTTTCAATCATTGAGTTTCAATTGCGTTGATAAAGATGTCATTTCAATGATTTTTTAGGGTTTGTTTGGGGCAGTTTTTAAAGATGTCACTGCATTGTTAAAACGCCGTCGTATTGTTTGGTTCGCGCGTTTCATCAACTTATCTGAAATTGTGTTTGAGTTTTTACACTAAA
>NW_018177334.1:0-245 GCF_001263595.1 Phalaenopsis equestris
AGAAGGTGGAATTGGGAAAAGTTTGGAAATGTACATGATAACCAGAAAGCTGCTCAAGAGGAGATTTTCAGCTTGGGAGCTGAATTTCATATGGGACTGAGCTCTGAAGCTGAATTATAAAAGCTAATGAGACACGTATCTCCCAGATCAATTATAATGAATCTTTTCTTAAGCAAAAGCCTGCTATCACTAAATTCACTGAGGGAGATAGAAACACCAGTTTTTACATGCTTGTATCAATTTCA
>NW_018177335.1:0-245 GCF_001263595.1 Phalaenopsis equestris
TGAAGAAGAAATCTCTCACATTCCCTCTACTCTTATAACCCTAGAAGAAAATCCTCTCATCTTCAAGACTTCTCTCTCATGTCAAAACCTTTATCTCTATCCTACGTCCCCCTTCTCTTCTATAGACTCCTCTATTTTTAATTAGAGCCAGCATTCTTTCAAAAGAAATTAAAAATTTCCTCCAATTTTTTCCCTAAAAGTCACAACTTTTCAAAACCAAGAGACAAGTCCCTTCATCCAAGAGA
>NW_018177336.1:0-245 GCF_001263595.1 Phalaenopsis equestris
CCCAACTTCAACAAAATTACATTCAAAATGAATGGTTCGACGAGACAGAACTAATAATATCAAAATTAGTCATATTTGAGTTAAGTCAAGTTTAGATTAAGTCGTTAAATCATTTTTTAGAGTTTTCAATGCATAATTATAAGGTCAAATCGATTTCGAATTTGATAAACTTATGGTCAAATCAATAATCTTGATAAAATGAATCCAACGACCCTAATTTCACTCAATTTTGACATCATTAAATA
>NW_018177337.1:0-245 GCF_001263595.1 Phalaenopsis equestris
AATTAGCATTCTAGTTATCTTCTAGATTTATAAGAATTGAAAGCCTTCTTGATGAGATTTTTAAGCAGTTTATTTAAGTAAAATTTAGTGATTGTTAGGTTATTTGACTGGTAAGCTAATTAACTTAAATATATCTTTGATAAATGAATTTATTGTAGTCAAACTGGTTTAAGTGAGTTAAGATTCTTTATGTTATGAGTTGACTTAATTGAAGTAACACCAAGTTATTAGAAATTAATAAAAAA
>NW_018177338.1:0-245 GCF_001263595.1 Phalaenopsis equestris
AATCTTCTGGTCAGAGTAGGTTTGACCACCTCTCAAGCTAAGTAAACTAGTGTGCCCAGATGACATTGGAATGAAAGAACCATAGACATCTTGACCGGGTCATCTAAAAATGTAAATAAAATAAATTAACAAACAAAAACATAATGTTTCATGTTAAATTTATTTTGCAAGGTTGTTGAAGACTAAAGGCGTCGTCACCCTAGATTTATTTTTGCATGTTATTATGGTGTGTTAACTCTATTTTG
>NW_018177339.1:0-245 GCF_001263595.1 Phalaenopsis equestris
ACGTAAAAATCGATCTCTCTCCTCTTGCTTAAATCTTTTTCACCTGAGTGCTAGATTTTCGTGCAACAGTAAAATATTAAATAATCATTCTACTATTGTGGAGCTTCTAACACACATCACACGCATTCACACACATTAAGAGCTAAAAACAATTGAAATTAACAATTATAAAATTAATGATACAGCCCGGCCGAAAAACATTTCTAATGCTAATTCACTAAATCTAAACTCTAGGTTTTTTTTTT
>NW_018177340.1:0-245 GCF_001263595.1 Phalaenopsis equestris
CATTTTTGAAAAGAGAGTCAGAAGTCAGGGACCAACTATGAGGATTAAGAATATCATGCCATGTTCCATTAAAGGGGATTTTATATCAATCTCAAAGATGGGGTGTCAGAATTTAGGTACTAACTCCGAGAGCCATATGAAAACAGTGTAAGAAGTTTGGGACGTTGAATTTGCAGAAATGTGTTATGCGAAAAGGTTGATTTTGTTGAAAATATTTGTAGAGTTTTGTGGGGTTTTGTGCAGAA
>NW_018177341.1:0-245 GCF_001263595.1 Phalaenopsis equestris
AATATCCAATTTTCCCAAAAATTACCAAAATACCCTGCATCACCAAAATATCAAAATTTTCAAAATTTCCAGTCACCAATAAGTCCTAAAAATCACATTAAATCATTTCTTATGTCTTCCTGTGAATTTTGACTGTAAACTTGCTATTCTTCCTGACAATTTTTTTGCACCTCGACACTAAAATAATGAATACTTAAAAAATGCTTTGAGGATCATAGAACCTTTCACATTGATCGAAAATAATC
>NW_018177342.1:0-245 GCF_001263595.1 Phalaenopsis equestris
TATTGTTCAACAATCGCGGTCTTATTAGAATATACCGCCAAAGATTCTAATCAAACAACAGAAGGTTATATTGTTCAACGCTATAAATTCTGAATAAAACAACAATAATGGCATAGAAGTAAAGTAAAACAATAAAAAACCCTTAATAGCTCCAGAATAAAATGACATTAATACTTTAAAAGCAATAAAAGGTTTTGTTTAGAATATTCATTAGTAAATGTCAGGCAAGAAATATACATAGATTT
>NW_018177343.1:0-245 GCF_001263595.1 Phalaenopsis equestris
TACTCAGATCTTATAGGGATAACACAACAAAAAATAATTTATATTAAAATTCAGGTTTACACGATAAACAAAATTCAAACAGAAATAAAAAATACTTATCTTAAAATTCTCCACAAGACAATCTTGAAGTTCCTTTAAAGTATTTTTTAAACTTTTCATACACACTCACTCCAAGAGAAACACATACAAACACACACACCAAAAGACTCTCCGCAATACAACACCACGACACACCACGACTCCCC
>NW_018177344.1:0-245 GCF_001263595.1 Phalaenopsis equestris
AAAAAAGAAAGCAAAAAAGATGAAATTTGGACTCAAAATTACATTTTTGAAGAAATGTTCGGCATTGGCACGCCGAGGTCAGCGCCGACGGCGCATAATAACTTAATGCTGGAGACTTTTACTGAGCACCGACAACACCAGACAAGCGCGAAAGGTGCCAAAGGAGGATAGACACTTTTCTAGAAGGTTCGATGTATTAGGATGATTTTTTGAAGATTTTTTGGAGACACCTCTTGGAGAATCGA
>NW_018177345.1:0-245 GCF_001263595.1 Phalaenopsis equestris
TAGATTTGCCATAATAATTGTGCTGCACGAGATTTGAATATGCTTTAGGGAATTATTAATCAACTCTAATGTCAATTTCGTGGCACCATTTGAGAATACTGGCCGGACGGTGATCCAGAATCTTTTTAACGTAAATGTACATGTGCTCAGAACTACTCTACTCCGACGTGGCAACCGCCCGACCGCGGGAACTTCTGATTCACGCGATTTTCAGCTGTCGGACGTGCCTTCCATGGAATCGGCGT
>NW_018177346.1:0-245 GCF_001263595.1 Phalaenopsis equestris
AAAGTTTTCTGACACAGAGGGACTGCACATTCTTCGGCCTGCTGGTGGAGCTGGTGGAAGTGAGCATCTCCCCGTCACTCTGAAAAGATATCTCGAGGAGCTTCATTCCATGGGCGCTCAATCATCCTTCTTGAAAAAAATGATGCGCTGCTTTTTGGAATCAGATGGTGACCGGTGTCAAACAAAAGGAAGGTGGGGCAGAGGAATCGACGAAGAATCCAGGAAATAGCGAAGGAAAAGCGAAG
>NW_018177347.1:0-245 GCF_001263595.1 Phalaenopsis equestris
GTAACATAAAAGTTGAAGTATTATATATTAAAATTAAATTCTCTTCGAGTAATTTTTAGTGAATTATTCCTATAAAAAAAAGATAATTAAAAATAAATAAATTCTCAAATTATTAAAATAACTGTAAAATTTTCATATATTTTATACTTTGTATAACAAATATAATAATAATAATAATTTATTTAGGTATTAATCACAAAATAAATTATCAATATTAATATTCATAATCTTATCTTATTTAAGAA
>NW_018177348.1:0-245 GCF_001263595.1 Phalaenopsis equestris
TATATATATATATATATATATATATACACACAAAATTAAATAATAATTTTCTTATAGCGGCCACTGTCTTTTAACATGTTAAATTAAAAAAAAATCTTTCCATCTTAAAATTTTTTAGAAAACAGCAAAAAATAGTGGTAGAAATCCGAAATGTTTCGACTCTTAGTTAGCAAACACCTAAATTTCACATTTTAGATTTATGCTACATCACCTATGTCTCAAACGTGGATTTAGCTTTTTAAAAG
>NW_018177349.1:0-245 GCF_001263595.1 Phalaenopsis equestris
TGGGAGGGTTAATGATGATTAACCCTCAATGGTTATGGTATGATGGCAAGTATATTTTGGTTTTGGCCAAAAATGGGAGGAGATCCATTAAACCAAGGGACCATTAGTCCATAACACATGTAAGGTGGGCTAGGTGGGTGTACTCTGGTTTGTAGAGCCCAAAAGGTGGCTATGGTGGCTTTGGTTTGATCAATTTTATTTGGTTTGGTCAACTTTGGTGCATAGGTTCAATTTTGGGCATTTTG
>NW_018177350.1:0-245 GCF_001263595.1 Phalaenopsis equestris
CTATTGGAAAACCAACCTTAGGCTTTATTTAGAGCCAAAATTAATCAGAAAAGATTCTTCTTCGCCCTTTTCTTGCCCCTTCGCAACCATCAACCACTTTCCACTTTTTTCCACAACATTAGTCATTTATTTACTTTATAGTTTTAAGTTTTTTTGTTGAGTTTAAGTGGGAATTCTTCTCTAACAATGTTGGAGAGGGAGAGAAGTTAGAGACTTCTTCTTTCTACATTTCCTAAGAGAGGCTA
>NW_018177351.1:0-245 GCF_001263595.1 Phalaenopsis equestris
CAGGTACTTGGTCCACGGTAATCACTTCCCCGAATAAATTAGCCCCAAGATCTAACGAAATGGAGTCAATCGTTAGGATCTAAGTAGCTGCATCAAAAAGGCAATATAAAAAAACAAAACTTAGAAGTTAAAACAAAACTAAAAGTCATATACTAGAATTTGATTCCACACTTCACCCTCGCTAGGTTTTTCCTGTCCCGCGACCGATAGATGAAGTTCAACCCTCCTACTGATCTGGTCGGCAA
>NW_018177352.1:0-245 GCF_001263595.1 Phalaenopsis equestris
ATATAATTAACACATTCTTTCTCTTTCTTGAAAGTTTAATTAGATTTAAAATAATTTATTTAAGGTTATTTAGTTTTTAATAATATAATTATCTGATTAGAGTTAAATTATTCAAGTTATTTAATTTATTAAATTATTATTTAATTTTTTAAATAAAATTGATTTGTTAATTTGATGATGATTAATTTTATTATTACTAAACAAAAAGTTTAATTAAAATATTAATTAATCAATTAAATAATTAC
>NW_018177353.1:0-245 GCF_001263595.1 Phalaenopsis equestris
GTCCCGAACTCGCGCAAAATTCGTCCTAAACCGCCTTAATCACAAAGTTCGTCCCTTTTGAAAACTCACCATGTTCTAGTGCATCATGCACCAGTTCTCTGAATTTAGGCGCATCATGTGCCGGTTTGGTGCATCATGCGCCACTGTGCAACAACTCCACTGTTTTGCTCTGTTTGGCTCAGTTTTAGCTCTATTTCACCCCGTTTTAGCTACGTTTTGCTCCTAACAAATATACCTACAAAATA
>NW_018177354.1:0-245 GCF_001263595.1 Phalaenopsis equestris
GATTAGATGTTAGATATGTAAATGCATAAGAAATGAATGTTATGTACCCAAATTGTCTATTAAAGTTAGGGACATTTACATGTATATCCCACAATTCTTATGTATTTACAGATCTAACACCCAAACAGTGGTATTACGTGTATATGACTCAAAATTTTAACATAAAGCCAACTATATAACCATCATAAACTTATTACATCAAATTGTTATAAGTGCATATATAAAACATTTGGGTGTTAGATGTA
>NW_018177355.1:0-245 GCF_001263595.1 Phalaenopsis equestris
TTTGAAATTTTCATGACATGATGATGAATTTAATATTTTATAAAATTTAAAAAAATGTGTTTCACAATTTTAAAACTAATTATATTATAAATATTACATTTGAAATAAATATTTACTTGGGATTTCTTTTCTGAATGTGAAAAAAAATTGAACAAGTTATGTTGTATCCATATCTGTCGGATAGACATTACTCAAGGAATAGTGTGTTAGACCAAGTGAATGAGAATTAGAGAGGGAGAGAGAGA
>NW_018177356.1:0-245 GCF_001263595.1 Phalaenopsis equestris
TCTGAACTTATTTTCAGATTTATCCGTGTTTTTTTTTTTCTTCTCAAGTGGAGCAATTTAGTTATTGAATATCCAAAGAACATAATTTGGAATTTTGCTATTAGAGTTAAACCAAGAGATATATTTTATTGTAGTATAACTTCTATTAGATGATAAATGGGCTTGACTGTTGCAATCAATCTGGACGAGCTTCCATAAATAGTAAGATATCAACATATTATTTTTATTTTTCTTTTGAAATGTTA
>NW_018177357.1:0-245 GCF_001263595.1 Phalaenopsis equestris
GTATCAATCTCTTTAACCTATAAGAGGCACTGGATTTAGCAATGCCTCTGATATTCCAAATTAGAGTATTAACCATCATCATAATTGGATTTTCCTCTAGTGCATCTAGATGAAGAATAAGTGCCCTCTTTATATTTACCAGATTTCAAGAAATTAAGAGCTTCTTGATTAATAAAACCAAGTTCTCTTACTCCCTTTAATTTCCTTTTCCTTGACGATCTTTGAATTAACCAATCTTCTTCCAA
>NW_018177358.1:0-245 GCF_001263595.1 Phalaenopsis equestris
ATATATATATATCAAATAAAAAATTGCATGTTTCAATTGAGAGAAACCTACGCTGACACAAATCCTATAGAAATCAAATAATCTATTAGTTTCAAAAGGAATACATGAAGAATTATGCTTCATATAAAATTTAAAATATGAATATAAATATCACTTCATTTAGTTGAGGGAAAAAAAAAATACAATATTGAACATCTTCTACCAAGATGAGGCCAAACTTCTTTCTTAAGAAGGTGAAAAGATCC
>NW_018177359.1:0-245 GCF_001263595.1 Phalaenopsis equestris
TCAGCTGTTTTCTAGGTTTAGGGTTTTCTTGTAGCGGTAGAGGAATACGAAAAAGAAAAAAAAAAGAGTCAAAGTTCAGGGAAGGTGTTTATTCGGCGATCGATCTTATGGCGCAGGTTCAAGTGCAGCCGCAGGCGCCGGTTTCCGGTGCAATTGCGGTGGCGACGAACGGCGGAGGAGTAGGGCAGTTCCCTTCAACGTCGCTATACGTGGGGGACTTAGAGATGAACGTAACCGACTCACAA
>NW_018177360.1:0-245 GCF_001263595.1 Phalaenopsis equestris
TAAAGCAATATTTAACAATCTAAAATAAAGGAAAGCTAGATCGACTTTAATATGACAATAATACTACATCAACGGAAAAGATTTTGCACTTATGGTATGAAATTAAAACTCAATAATCGGAATATATATGCTCGCCAAAATCATTTACAATATCAACACCATTATCAAAAAGCCATCACATTGATTTGAGAGGGCAGCATTTAACTAGGTTCTCAAACAAACAAACAAATAATTTGAATGAAAAA
>NW_018177361.1:0-245 GCF_001263595.1 Phalaenopsis equestris
GTTCCTCTCAAGTAAGCAACTTTTTTATTCCTGGAATGGGACAATTTCAATCGTCCCTCACAAAAATTTCAACCTTAAAATTTAAAAACGAGCTGCAAGTCAAATCTCGTTAAGTAGATCAACTTTAGTCATTCATAAATTTTATGATGAAAACTAAGGTCATTCATTAAGATTAAAGAAAGTAATTACTATAAGGGTAAAGACTCGATATAAGCCAACTCAATTACACTTCAGATAATAATACA
>NW_018177362.1:0-245 GCF_001263595.1 Phalaenopsis equestris
GATGCTAAACCATGATTAATCAAATGGGTCCTTCTGATGTAAGAGTTCGATCTTCAAGTGGTAGATAAGAAGGTTATCAATAATCAAATAGCTGATTATTTATCGAGGATAGAACAAGAAAATTATGGTGATAATGATATTCACATAGATGAAAATTTTCCCGATGAACAACTATACTCTGTTTCTGAGTGGTGTATTTTGTGGTATGTTGATATAGTTAACTACATAGTTAGTAATATTTTACC
>NW_018177363.1:0-245 GCF_001263595.1 Phalaenopsis equestris
TATTTATTTATTCATTTATATATATATATTTAAAAGGAAATTGATATTTGGCAGAGGGTCAAATATCAATTTTTCATACGTTTTTTGACCTCGTGGTGAAAGCCCACGCCATGTGCCTAAAATTTCAGAACCCCCACGTCACGGTGGGATCGAACCCTTGACCTCAGGGGATTTATAGTGACCCCGCCACCAATAAGCCAAGGCTTGCGCCATATATATATATAGACACACACACACACACACAC
>NW_018177364.1:0-245 GCF_001263595.1 Phalaenopsis equestris
AAAAGGCACGCTTTATATTGAGCATGAAAAAAGTCACAGGTGATCCATAATTATATCGAATAGACGTGCACGCAGAACATATTTAGAACAATATGTTTATTTTTCTATTTCATGCTTGCATTAACTCGGATGCTTTCGATTCAAAGCCATAAAAGCTCCAGCCCGCTTTTATTTTTAAATCAAAATTACATTTTTTTTTTCATTTTTCACTTACTTTTACTTTTTTTTTTTTTTTTTTTTTTGAA
>NW_018177365.1:0-245 GCF_001263595.1 Phalaenopsis equestris
TATATAATTAAATAAATTCTAGTTAATTAAAATTTATTTAATAATATATCATATTATGATATAAGTCATCGTCGAGCTTCATATTAAATATTTTACAAGCTATTTTTTGATCAATAAACGAGTTTGTTCGTGAACATAAAGAACAAGTTTCACTATGTTCATATTTAGTTCATTTAAACTTCGAGCTTTGAAAAATTGTTCAAGCTTTTATTACTAATTTGAATGAACATGATCGAGTCTTAATT
>NW_018177366.1:0-245 GCF_001263595.1 Phalaenopsis equestris
TTTTTTTTTATTTGCTTGAATTTTATTGTATGGAACGTTGACTGTTTTCTGGATTGGTGTTTGATAATTTAGAGACTTTCTGGATGAGTTTGGTTGAGTGCTTTTTCATTTGTTTACTGAGTTTAATTGATTTCTCAGGTTTGAATTCTTTTTTTATTCGGAATAGGCTACTTACTCAGTTGATGGAGAATACTCAGTTTATTTATTTGGAATAGGCTACTTACTGAGCTGAAAGAGAATATTCA
>NW_018177367.1:0-245 GCF_001263595.1 Phalaenopsis equestris
ATATATAGATATAGATATATATATCTATATAGATATAGATATATATATCTATATATATCTTATATATAAAAAATTGGAAGTTATATATAAATACATAAAAATGGTGTGCTTTCTATGTAAATTTTCATATTTTATTTTATTTTTGAATGATAACATGGAAATCCAAATATTAAAAAAATTAATAAAAGTGTGTCAATCTCCTAGCAACAAGGAAGGGAGAAAAAGTCAAACAATCTCATGTTTTT
>NW_018177368.1:0-245 GCF_001263595.1 Phalaenopsis equestris
GTAATTTTGATCCTAATAAATATGTTTGGATGATTAAAATACAATAGGGTTAAAAGGTAGAAACTCACTCACGACCCTTGCACAACATCGACGAAATCATAATTCTCTTAACCTTCATGACTTGGAAGTCAACCAAGATCAAATGATTCTTAAGTAATGGGCTTACGTCGGAAAGATAATAATTTATTTCTCTTAAGCCCAAAGTTGAGAATGATTTGACTATTTAATAAGAATACATATCACTT
>NW_018177369.1:0-245 GCF_001263595.1 Phalaenopsis equestris
TTGTGCCTGTACCGAACTTCCTTGTGGTTGTAGCTAGAAATGCCTGCTTCAGTTTCTACAGGCTTCCTCCTCCATGAGCTGCCGAATAGTACCTTGTCGAACTGTTCTTGGGAGGGATAAAGAAAACCACAGCAAGCCCAAGAAACAAAACAAAACAGGGAAGACAAAAGGCAAAATAATTCAAGGAATGAAATGCCACAAAGAACACAAACACAAGAAGATTTACGTGGTTCGGTCCTTAGACC
>NW_018177370.1:0-245 GCF_001263595.1 Phalaenopsis equestris
TTTTTTTTCTCATAGACTTTTTAAGCTGCTATATATTTACGAAGTATTTTAAAATGAGAATTATTAGAATGCAAAAATATTTACTCAATGAATGGTTTAACTCAACTCATAAGTGCAAACATTTTTACTATAAAATCGACTTTAGGTTAGATGCATCATATAGAATAAGTTTATAGGTGAATAAGAGCACATACTGATAGGTATTATAGTTTAGTTTTTATTTTCTCTTGGGATTATGAAATAAA
>NW_018177371.1:0-245 GCF_001263595.1 Phalaenopsis equestris
TGTTTCGTCGTCTGGGGTCATCTGGACAACTTCGCCAATGATCGGGTCAACTCAAGTCAATTTCGCGCGTGATGAGATGAATAACATTCGTTGATCCGATCGAAGTCGTTCGACGTGCTAAATGTCGATCGGCTTTCGCCTAAGAGAAAGCCAAAGCCTAGCAAAATTACCCTGGCTACGTGCCACCTCATTTTCATAAAGTACGCTTCTGATGCGCTCGAGTGGACTTCCAACACACGTGAAAT
>NW_018177372.1:0-245 GCF_001263595.1 Phalaenopsis equestris
CAAATATAACTTGATTAATAAACTTAGCTAAACAATCTAAGCAGACAATTCAATCAGACAGTTCAACCATGTTAACTCGACAAGGTAGCCCGATGAAGAAGCTTTACCAGCATAATCCAATTGACCAAATTATTAATTATGCCTATGTCAGCACAATTTTAGTTGAGGAGTCGCCCGTTGGAAGCTGTTGGCCGACGAAATCGAAATTTCGTCGCTCGCTTCGAAAAGGCGTTTAATTTATATAT
>NW_018177373.1:0-245 GCF_001263595.1 Phalaenopsis equestris
GGCAAAAGGTTCCCTAAACAAATCAATAATAGAGAACATGGAATGATTGAGATGACAACTCGGCTTTGACAGGAACACATGCAAGTCGATTCTTAAGCTCTGTTGGGACACAAGATAGATGGGCTTCTCATGTCTGCCACAAGTCTCATACAATTATTTTTATTTAAATAATATTTTTGTGGCTAAAGTGGTATTATTATATGAAAAAAGTGTTTT
Source organism: Phalaenopsis equestris (assembly GCF_001263595.1). Taxonomy (NCBI): domain Eukaryota; kingdom Viridiplantae; phylum Streptophyta; class Magnoliopsida; order Asparagales; family Orchidaceae; genus Phalaenopsis; species Phalaenopsis equestris. The sequence goes on from NW_018177373.1 coordinate 217, forward strand.
CAAAAGACAATTAAAGTGAATTATTTCCC
>NW_018177374.1:0-245 GCF_001263595.1 Phalaenopsis equestris
TAGGAATTGTGGAAAGCGAAGGCTTGGTCTTATCCTCGACCAAAATGAAAATTGCTGTAAAACAAGTTGAATTCCTTGGCGCTGTAATTAATCAAACAAAAATTAAACTACAGCAACATATCATTCGGAAAATTGCTGATTTTCCTGATGAAAAATTGAAGGAAAAACAGGGTCTCAGGTCATGGTTAGAAATCCTAAATTACGCCAGAAGATACATTCCAAAGCTTGGAACATTACTTGGGCCA
>NW_018177375.1:0-245 GCF_001263595.1 Phalaenopsis equestris
CAATTTTGGCCTCTGGCGCCGACGGTACCAGAATGAGCACCGACGGCGCCTGTCTATATAGACCATGGCGCCGACAGCGCCATCAAGAGCACCGATGGCATCTCGAGCACTTTCGCGCATTTAGTGCGAATGTGACAGATTTTGGCAGGATTTCGCTCCTAAATAACCGCCGAGAGGTTTTTAAAGGCCTAAAAACTTCCTTGGACGACAAAAAACTTCCTAATTTTGACTTCCATGGCTTCCAA
>NW_018177376.1:0-245 GCF_001263595.1 Phalaenopsis equestris
CTAATTAATTATCATTTTATTTCTTTTAATCAATAGTTAATTTAAAATGTTAAATTTTGATGTAATACAAAATAATTTATGCTTAGTTTTATACATTTTGATTATTTTTCAAATATAATTTAATTTTTTAAATATAAAAAATAAAAAAATCGTATCCGCTAAATTAGGGAACAAAAGTAATGTCAAGGAAGCTCTTAGTTTTTAAAAATTAGTGCTATTAAATTTCTTATTATCATTTATATTTA
>NW_018177377.1:0-245 GCF_001263595.1 Phalaenopsis equestris
TGATTTCCCTAAGACCTACTCTATCTCCACTCAAGCAAGGTTTTAACCTTTTTCATTTACTTTAAATGTTCGAGCAATCTTTCTATCATTAGTAGGGAGAAGCTACGTGTGTTAGAAGGAGGCGTTGTGGCTCTTGGTTATGGCGCTGCGACGCTTGGGTATCTTGGAGAAATCGCTGCAGCGTTATGGTAAGACGTGGCCACTCTAGGCGCATAATTCACACTTTCTAATTTTCCCAAGTCTAC
>NW_018177378.1:0-245 GCF_001263595.1 Phalaenopsis equestris
TCGGACGAGGAAGGAGGTGACGGAGGGCTTCTGGTTGCACGAACGAAGAGGATCGGGAACTTCTGTCGCGCGGGAGAGTATAGGAGGCGAGAGGGATTTCAGTCAAGGGTTTGTCGAGCGCAGAGGGAGAGCGGGATTGAGCAGGCAGCAGATATGCTTCGATCGGGGATTCGATCCAGTCGCCGAGAGGAGCGGGTGAGCGAGTGAGAGACTTCGACGCGAGAAGGAGGAGATCGCGCGAGGGG
>NW_018177379.1:0-245 GCF_001263595.1 Phalaenopsis equestris
TTTTTTTGGGGGCATTTGCATATATACCACCCAATTTCTAGTATTTACATATTAAATACTTGACATGATGCTAAGCTAGACAAAATTAAGATTAATAATCATTAAAAAAAAAGGGATGACAACACCATAACTTGAACGGATCAAATCAAAAATGAAAAATAATGACAAATTGTAAATTTACAAACTAAACATAGAAAAGCACAAAATAAGAATATTTCAATTAAAATACTTATTAGCCTACTTTT
>NW_018177380.1:0-245 GCF_001263595.1 Phalaenopsis equestris
GACCAAACTAAGCATATATGACACTTTGATCTTGTCAAAGGAGATCAAGGAATCTCTGATCATGACCCTACTTGATCCAGAAATTTGCTTAGCACAATTGGTCTGCACATCCTTAGATGAAGTTTGTTTGTTAACGAAACAACCTGGGGTGACCCTCACCGATGAAGACTTACTGCTCGGTACTACCAATCACAACAAAAAACTATACATCTCTGTCAACATAAGCACATTTGTGCTCTCCTGAG
>NW_018177381.1:0-245 GCF_001263595.1 Phalaenopsis equestris
TTTCTTAAAAATACTCTTAAGTTTATATAAATATAAATTTTTTTTAATTTTTTTTTTTAATTTTATATTTATACTTATCGCTAAATTTCCTAATTTACTAAATTTTTTTAATTTACTGTTACATTCCCTTGCAACAGCGCCAAAAACTTGATCCCTTGTGCAAAATATATAAAGTTGACTCCTCTTTACAATCATGCCAAAAAAATGATGCATTATTTTATGAATAAGAATTTTAAGTAATTTAT
>NW_018177382.1:0-245 GCF_001263595.1 Phalaenopsis equestris
CACAACACTACAATTGACATACCTATCCCGAGGAATAGAAAAAACAGTTATCCGTGAGGCTCAATTAAATTAAATAAAATAAAGAAGTTATGACATCCGTTTTAGTATGCAAAACCTTTATATTGACCGACAAGTTCCCTTATCTAATATAAAAAATTAGACAGGTTTATAATTAGATGGGTTCTAAAGTTTCTTATAAGAGGAAGTCTCTGTATTTAATTGCATCTTAGACAACCAAAATCATT
>NW_018177383.1:0-245 GCF_001263595.1 Phalaenopsis equestris
AAAAAGTAAACAAATAAGAAAACAATAAATTTTTCATTAATGCGGCTTTAAATAACTCTAGGCCCCAAGTCCACAATATCTGATACTCAGTCTATGAAATCAATTTCTTAAAATATTCTAATAGTGCAATATAGTGATCTCCTACACCATGCTATTATAACCCCAATTCATATTGTTATATTATACTCTCCTACAAAAGACAAATATTATCCCAAATTATAATAGAACATTGTACACTCCTACAC
>NW_018177384.1:0-245 GCF_001263595.1 Phalaenopsis equestris
TGCTAAATCTTCTTTATCTGTATCAGTATTCATGATTGCACTTGAATATAATTCTTTTCTCGCTCCTCGATATGGTCTGTTGAAAAAAAGGAACATAAGCTTTTGACAAGCATTTCTTTGATGGTATAGACACTTATGACCTCTCTCTTCTTTTCGGCTCATCACCAAACAGGTCAAAGGGACTTCGCAATAAGTAGCCCATGCCTCTATAAGTTCTTTCTGAGTGGAACTGTGAATCGCACGAT
>NW_018177385.1:0-245 GCF_001263595.1 Phalaenopsis equestris
TTTTTTTTTTTTAAGAAATGGCCAGAGGTTATCATACGATCCTCCAGCCATTCTTAATGTGCCTAACAATTCGAGTACCACAACTGTGTCAGGGGTATTCGAATGCCAGACCTAAGGGGACTTAACACTGAGGATGCCAACCAACAGGCCGAGGGTTTAAAAGAGCATTCTTTTACTTAATAGTATATTTCTCGAGTAAAATGATAGATGATTAAAAATTACTAGAAGAAAACTCTCTCAAGACA
>NW_018177386.1:0-245 GCF_001263595.1 Phalaenopsis equestris
AAATGAGAAAATAGACTTTCTAGAAGAAATTTGATCTGTTATATGGAGTTTGGAAGGGGTAATTCAGGCACCATTTGGATGATTCAATGAATATGGAAAGTTGAAGAGACACTTAAGCATCTCTTAAAAAATTATAAAAAAGTGCTTCGAAATGTTTTTAAAATATCTCTTGAACTTTGGAATTAATTATAAAGAGGAGAATAAGACTTTAAGAAGAGGAATAAGGCTTGGGCGTGAGCCCCAAG
>NW_018177387.1:0-245 GCF_001263595.1 Phalaenopsis equestris
CGTATTCGTCAACAAACGTCGACTAGGCTTTTTTAATTGTATATAATTAAAATATATTAAAAAATAACTATATATTTCTTTTTGTGTGCACCAATGTAAGTGCAGCAAGTGGCAAGTTTGGGCTTCAGTTTTCTGTATTTGTCCATGTTTTAAAAATCGGATCGAAAAATTATTTCATATGCAGAGATGTAAACGGTCTTCGATTTCCACCGTTCATCGCAGTAAAATTTTTGTTTAAAAAAATT
>NW_018177388.1:0-245 GCF_001263595.1 Phalaenopsis equestris
GTTATGAATTTTTTAGAATTTAATTCCTCTTAGGGCTAATTCACATATATAAAATTTCACCTCTTTAGGTGCTTAATTAATAGGTATTATGCAACATTACCAAATCCCCAAGCCGAGAAATCGAAAAAAATATTTGGGAAACTAGCAGGATACCATGCAAATCTTATGTATTTACACATCTAAGAGCCGATGTTTGATATTTATAATTTTAATGTCTTGGTGTATAAACCTATATGAAATGGTGT
>NW_018177389.1:0-245 GCF_001263595.1 Phalaenopsis equestris
GGATATTATTGATTATATGATTGTTAATCATTTTTTAGAAAGATGTGAAGTCATATCAAAACAGAAAGATAAACACATATCAAATTAGCAAGAAGTGAAGATCGAAACTAAGAGTGATTTAGAGGATAAATCAAATGTTATAACTATTGAGGGTTTAAATTATGTTCAAAAAAACTTTGAAATTTTAGATATAGTTAGAATCATAAACATCTGATTCCTTTTATTGAAAAACCTCCTGAACTTGA
>NW_018177390.1:0-245 GCF_001263595.1 Phalaenopsis equestris
CATATCTAACACCTAAGCTTCAATTTTTACATATAAGCCACCAAACTTATGCATGAATAATCTTATATCACTTCTAAGAATGGTGACATAAATGTATAAGGCAAAATTCAGGTGTTAGATATGTAAATACATAAAATTTGAGTGGTAGGTATGTAAATGTCCCTATTGTAATATATGTAATGCTGCATAAATTTAGGAGTCATTTAGGATTATTTTTTATTTAACTAATATATTTGTTTTTTTTC
>NW_018177391.1:0-245 GCF_001263595.1 Phalaenopsis equestris
TACCAAATAACATTAATTTAAACTAATTACTTTTGAAAATAAAATCTTAACATTTTTTTGTTGTTGCCAATTTTTCTCATTTTCAAATTTAATATCTTTCACCATTTGATTTATGACATTAGTTAGCAATAAAATCTATTTTGATACCTAACAATTTATAACTTAATTGACTATAAATAAATTTTCAAATGAATACTAACCTTTATTATTGCAAATTGTTATCTTCTTCCAATCCGAAAAGTTCT
>NW_018177392.1:0-245 GCF_001263595.1 Phalaenopsis equestris
ATTAAATTAAGAGAAACACAAGATTTCTTCTACTAAAAGTTGTTGTGAATTACGAATGATATATTGGCACATGCAAGGGCATCATCACAAGCAGTCCATCTAATGAAAATCTTAACAAAACACACATTCTTTAATGCTTCGTAAATGTAGATTACAAAGTGCATGTGCTTAAAGATAATTTCCTATCAAAGTACAATAAGTACAAACAATAGAGACTAGGAAAAATATTTCTTCAAGTATCGTCC
>NW_018177393.1:0-245 GCF_001263595.1 Phalaenopsis equestris
TTCTGCGGAAAAAAGAGAATATTCTTCTAATAGGAATTAAGGATTCTTTTATTCTTCCTCCCGGCAGAATTTAAAAAATTCCAAGGAAATAATCCGCTTTGAGAAATTCCAGGCAAAAACTATCATAACTGCCTCGCGACTCCTCTGCAAACCTCTGTACTCCCTTTGCAGAACCCGCGGAACTCTCTGCACTCCTGAAAGAAGCCTGTTTCGCATCGCGAATCCCGCCTGGGCAGAACTTCGCC
>NW_018177394.1:0-245 GCF_001263595.1 Phalaenopsis equestris
ATTTAATGACTGGTTTCTATTAGATGTTTCTAGGTGATAGATAGTTGTATAAAACTAAAAAAATACTAAGCTTACATATACATTTAAACGAGGGTAAGTAGACATGTGTTCCTTGTTAGAACGTAATTTTTTACTTAATTTTATCAATCATTTTACTGTTTATTTCATTATTTTTATTTTACTTTTCTTTTGTAATGAAATATACGTATTTTCAGAAATTTAGATTTGCTTAGATATTCTCTTAT
>NW_018177395.1:0-245 GCF_001263595.1 Phalaenopsis equestris
ATGGCATGGAAGTTGATGAAGCAAAAATTCAAATTTTTGCTTAATTACAACCTCCTACTTTAGTAACAACAGTAAGAAGTTTTATAGAACATGCTGGATTTTATATTTGGTATATTAAAGACTTTCCTAGAATTGTTAAGCATCTATGCCATCTTTTATAAAAAGAAACTAATTTTGATTTTAATGATGATTGACTAAAAGCCTTCAATTTATAAAAGAAAAAATTAATTATTGCACCTATCATT
>NW_018177396.1:0-245 GCF_001263595.1 Phalaenopsis equestris
GAGGAACCAGTCCTTGAGTGTCATGGTGCACCACTTGCTACCAACTTGGATCTCTCCGAAAAAAAAAGAAGAGACACCAGAATATTTTCCTACAATATCTCAGGAAGAAGAAATCACAGAGATAAACCTATGGAGCGGGAAAGTTTTACCCTCGAGGTCAACTTCAGTAGATAAAGGAAAACAAATAATAACTTGAGAAGAGCTACCTCAACCTTTGCCAGTGGAAGAACCACATAGTCAAGTAA
>NW_018177397.1:0-245 GCF_001263595.1 Phalaenopsis equestris
TCCGCTTCAACTAATCAACTCTAATTCTACTAATAACAATATCCCTTTATCACCATCACTTTAACAATATACCCGATGTATTCCTTTACTCGAGCCAATCAATGAGAATTCTACTAATAAGATCCCCTTAATTTATATATATGCCTAACACCTAAACTTTTTTTTTATGAAGATTTTCAAGTATAACACTCAATTCTTACATATATATTTATATATATATATAACACCTAAACTTCAATTTTTAC
>NW_018177398.1:0-245 GCF_001263595.1 Phalaenopsis equestris
GTGCGTGTTGTATTATTTTTGTTTTCTAGTTGGGAGTCCTTCACCAACAAAAAATTGTATCTTTTTATTTAATTATTAACGCGTAGGCAGACGAATAATGCTCCTTCATGTTTAGAAAGTATGTTAAAACTAAATATCCATAGCTTAGACCAGATGTATGGTCAACCTTTCAAGCTCTTGTTTTCACAAAGGTGTCATCTTTAATGTTATGTAATAGAATTCTTGAATCTTTAGGATTGGGTTGG
>NW_018177399.1:0-245 GCF_001263595.1 Phalaenopsis equestris
TTATTGCATAATATTGTTGTATATGGTTAGTTCCTATGTTGCTGGAGGGTTTTTGAGTTATGCATTTGAATTATTCTTGGATAAACATCAACAAGAATTGTTGGGGAAAATGAGAAGAAAAGAGTTTTAAAGAGATAAAAACTGTTGGGGAAAAAGAGTTTTAAAGAGAAGAAGAAAAGATAAAAACTATTGGGGAAAATGAAAATAAAAAAGCTAATTTAACAAGAATTGGATGAAAAATTTGC
>NW_018177400.1:0-245 GCF_001263595.1 Phalaenopsis equestris
AAGGAAGCCATCAGCTCCAGCATCTCTCGCGGCAAGCTCGTCTCCGGCGCCACCAATGCCTCCAATTCCTCCTCCAACGCCGTCGAGCGCTTTGCTAATCCCCCCTGGATCGAAATACTTGTGCTCACCAAACGCGACGCCACTAACTCTCGCCGCACGCCGGAGCTGTTCGGCATCCGCCTTGGGGCTGTTCTCGTCACCGGGTTTATTCTTGCCACGATTTTCTGGAAGCTTGATAATTCGCC
>NW_018177401.1:0-245 GCF_001263595.1 Phalaenopsis equestris
TGATGTCAAAGAATAAATCCTAAGATTTTTATCCATAATTTCAATAGAATGATCGGGTGATCCTGAAAAATTGGATGCCTGGTTACACAATTTAAGGTATCATATGCTTAAATATACGTTTGGATGGAAATCATGACCTGATTCATTTAAAGGCTTATATATGCTCATGTAGAACACAACAGATAAAATCATAAATTAGGACCATCTAAAGGTTTAATTCATTAAATAAAGTATCACACCACATG
>NW_018177402.1:0-245 GCF_001263595.1 Phalaenopsis equestris
CACAAAATAGAATCAGAATAAAGAATTATTTTTCACATGTTTTTTTATTTCTTGGGACTCAAAAAAATAAAAAAAAGTCTGAAATGATGCAATGGAAATGGAGAAAGCGGACCATCCTTTGCATTGATCTATTTGAGAAGAAATGCTGCAGAACATCAATATTTGAACAATGTGAATGGTATTTCTAACCAAATAATAAGAAGAAATAAATAAATAGCTTTAGATTTCTCCTTCAAAACAAATCA
>NW_018177403.1:0-245 GCF_001263595.1 Phalaenopsis equestris
GTTGACAGCAACCGTCACACCCCCTTTCTTTAGAACGTAGTGAATTGAACTTACATAAGAACTATCTCTTAAATCCAAAAAGCTATTCCAAAAAATCATTTTCCAATAGCACAAATAATAGTAAAACTACCAAAATCTTTAAGTTTTTGTGGAAACTTATTCTAAATTATAGCGCTACACTCTTCACTAAGTACAACTATCTCATTGTCTGTAAACTTTCTTTTTCTATTAAGTATATCCTTCAT
>NW_018177404.1:0-245 GCF_001263595.1 Phalaenopsis equestris
CCCGAGGATGCAGCACTTACAGCCTTCAGAATACCTATCGGAATTTTTGCTATACGGTGATGCCATTTGGCCTAGAGAATGCTGGAGCAACATACAAACTTGCAATGACAAAGACTTTTTACGAGCTCATTCACAATCAAGTGGAATGCTACGTTGAAGATTTGGTGATCAAGAGCAAACAAAAAATAGACCATTTTTATGATTTGAGGGTTGTGTTTGAACGGTTACGATGATATGACCTTAAA
>NW_018177405.1:0-245 GCF_001263595.1 Phalaenopsis equestris
CCAACACTTTCACGGATATATTCGTTTCACATTTTGTATCTTTGTGCAAAACCATTCATGCACCCGAGCATTTTTATCTCAACAACACTTTAATTTTATTCCTCTCTTTTACAGGCGAACATTCTACTTCATAAAGTTTTGCAGGTCTCACCATCTTATAAAATTTTTCTTGAAGTTTAAGTAGTACTTTTTTATTACACAATAGGCTCGATTCATTCCTCCACTTCAACCATCCAACTTGAATT
>NW_018177406.1:0-245 GCF_001263595.1 Phalaenopsis equestris
GAGGATCTCATTTCAGGAATGCAGGAATTGCAAAGTTGATAGAAAAATATAATATTATGCAAAGGATTGCAATTATTTATCATCCCCAAACTACTGGTTTAGCAGAAGTATCTAATTATGAAATCAAAAAAATTTTGGAAAAAACTATGAATCCTAATAAAATGGATTGGTATACTAAATTAGATATTGCATTATGAGCTTATAGGATAGCTTATTAGACACCTATAGGAATGTCCCTGTATAGA
>NW_018177407.1:0-245 GCF_001263595.1 Phalaenopsis equestris
TTTTTTTTTTATTGGCCAATGAATCATGGGAAGAAAAAATTTCTAGGATTATCATTTTGTATTCTTTACTCATTTTTATAATAAATAAGAACTATTTTTTTCTTCATTTAAATAAGAAAAAAAAAATATTCCTCCCTCACCAAACGAGTAGTCAAAAACGAAATATTTATCATTTTGATTTCACTTTGTTCTATTCTTCAAATCAAATAGGGTTCTAGTAACACAGTATATTAAAAACTCAACTA
>NW_018177408.1:0-245 GCF_001263595.1 Phalaenopsis equestris
AAAAAGCAAGAATGGGAGAAAAGATGAAGCACGGTGGCAATTTTGAAGAATTATTTAAAGAGATTTTTGTTAGAAGAAGCTCTAGATCATAATTGTCATAGAAATTATTTAACTATATATGAAAATATGTATTTCACCTTTTTAAAGTTAAAGTAGTATTTTTATGTAAAATAGATATTTGAGTTGTATAAATGTAAAAAAAAGAGTTTATAAGATAGATATGTAAATACATAGGAATTGGGTGG
>NW_018177409.1:0-245 GCF_001263595.1 Phalaenopsis equestris
GAATGAACAAATATTTGTTCGTGTTGTTCGTGTTTAGCTCATCAACTTAGTGAACGAGCCGAAAATGAGCTTCTTAACAAATCAAACAAGAGTTGTTCACAAACAACGAGCCGTTTTGACGCCTACTTATGCATACAAAATCCTGCAAATTTTCCAAAAATTTGAAGTTAATGATTTTAGACTGTCAAGTTCTAAAATTCGTATATTTCGATGTATGGGAAAAGCTTGGTGTTCCGTACAATAAA
>NW_018177410.1:0-245 GCF_001263595.1 Phalaenopsis equestris
ATGAACAAATATATCAAAATTTGTGACAAATGTCAGAAAGTATGTAATGTTTCCATGCAAAATGAAATGCTTCTGAATTTTACTTTATAGATTGAAATTTTTTATGTTTGGGGTTTAGATTTCATGGGATAATTTGTACCTTCGTTAGAGAATCTTTATCTTCTGATAGTTGTGGACTATATCTCAAAGTGGGTAGAGGTTGTAGCCCCGCCTAATTGTGAAGCTCAAAGTGTATCTAAATTCTT
>NW_018177411.1:0-245 GCF_001263595.1 Phalaenopsis equestris
TTCATGCTGAAAGTCAAGGAACTCTCGGGACTCAGAATGAAAGATTTTGGTGAAGGTACTGTAATCTCGGTCAAATCAATGCTTTTTCTTAGCTTTCTTCCACGCTTGGCATTCTAATGGTACCTCACAATGGGGGTGCTGCCCAAGCGGAGCTCACTACAGGTCCAAATAGACTGCGATCACCCATACCTTTCTAATACTGAATCTCAGACTGAAATCCTGTGTATACATACGAAATTTCTTCA
>NW_018177412.1:0-245 GCF_001263595.1 Phalaenopsis equestris
ATGCCCAAAATTGAACCCATGCACCAAAGTTGACCCAACCAAACCAAACTGATCAAACCAAAGCCACCGAAGCAAACATTTAGACTCTAGTGACCAAGCTAGACCCACCTAGACCAACCCGTATGAGCCATGGACCAAAGTTTTGCTAAATTAAGTGACTTATTTTCTAAAATGCCTAAGCCCAGAAGTTCTTTGCGAAAACCCATCACAATCCAATTAATTTCCATTAAGATTGCTCACTGGCT
>NW_018177413.1:0-245 GCF_001263595.1 Phalaenopsis equestris
AAAAAATATAGATATTCTACTCATCTAAACTCCTTGAAGGGCATAATTTATAATCAAGAAAATCAACATAAATTGCTACATAGAGTACTTTTTAATTTTGATTATATTTACCAAATATTATTCTTGAAACTTAATAATAGAGCATCATTTTTTCTTATGATAAGAGACTTGTGTTTAGCAAGAGCTTAGAGATTTAGAGTCTGTTTGATGCAGTTACAGTTGTTTGAAGAAGCAGCTGTGAAACT
>NW_018177414.1:0-245 GCF_001263595.1 Phalaenopsis equestris
GGGTAAGCTCAGGAATTCACTGGATCAGGTAACCCTTTGTGGCATTACATACATACAACCAAATTTCTATGTATTTACGCATCTAACACCTTTAATATTTACATTTATACCACCCTAAATTTTCATATCACCTAAAAAATCACTTTTTAACTTTTTTTTAAAGTGAAATACATCATTTCATGCATAAGGATATGGCGGCATACAATTTGAAAATTCTAGTTTAGGAGTTAAAGATGTATGATTAC
>NW_018177415.1:0-245 GCF_001263595.1 Phalaenopsis equestris
TTAAATTGAGGCCATAAAAGAAGTGTTTTTATTGTGCGGTGAACGTACACAACAATTTTTCCTCATTGAGGCAGTTCTCATTGAGGCAGTTCAATTGAAATTTTTAAAAACAAAACAAGAAGAATTTACGTACATACCACCTAGTTCATATATATTTACACATCTAACACCTAAACTTTTGCTTTTTTACATTTATACCAACCAAACCTTTCATGTCACACCCAAAAACCATTTTAATTTTTTTT
>NW_018177416.1:0-245 GCF_001263595.1 Phalaenopsis equestris
TCCATAAATTTCCATAAATTTTCACAAATTCCATAATTCATAAATTCCATAAATTCCCATAAATTTTCACAAATTTTCATAAATTCCAAAAATTCAAATTCTTTTTTCCTTAAGAGTTGGTGTAAGGTCTCCTTAAATGGATTAATGTATCCTCTCCTCAATTAGATTAAGACATCCTTCTCTAGTCCAGTCAAATTCAAATTCTTGAGGTTTGATGTAATATCCCCTTTTATGGATAAGGCATC
>NW_018177417.1:0-245 GCF_001263595.1 Phalaenopsis equestris
TCTTAACATCTAAATAATGGAGGTAGCTTACCGTTAATCCAGGCGCGTAATAATGAAAAAATGATGATTTATCAATTTTAAATGTAGTTTAATTTCATTTAATTTGACTCAATTCAAAACCTAACCCGGCTGGTTAATCTAATCATTAGGTGTATTTCACTTTTTAAAAGTTTTGGGTGGTATAAATGTAGAGGAAAGTTTAGGTATTGTAAATGTAAATACATAGGAATTGGGTGGTATGTATG
>NW_018177418.1:0-245 GCF_001263595.1 Phalaenopsis equestris
AAATTTTTGATAATGTCAAGAAAAAATATCGAATAAAGAGAAACATTAATGTTTTGGAATGAATAATTTTAGCTAAATTTATTTCATCGGTGTAAAAACTTTTTAATATTTTGCAACAAAATATATGAATCCATTGGAAGCAAGTTGGACATATGGTGCGTTTGGGGCAGTCTATTGCTGCATTTGGCGTTTTGAAAACGCCAAAATTATGTTTGGTTCGAGCGTTTAGCGGGCGGTTTAAAAGC
>NW_018177419.1:0-245 GCF_001263595.1 Phalaenopsis equestris
GGTAAAACTTTCGGGCTCTGATGAAGTGTCCTGGATGCTCTGTTGAGGTAACCGACAATGCTGGAGCATGAGATGGGCTTAAGTCTAGACCAAGCCGCTACCACCGTCACAATCGAGAGGTCGCCATAGTGTCGAACCGATGTCATTAAGCTGCCATCACCACCAGACCTCCAACACCCAATCGATGCTGATCCACCACCACCCATTCATGTTGTCATCGTAGGGTTGTCGCCTCCATAAAACCA
>NW_018177420.1:0-245 GCF_001263595.1 Phalaenopsis equestris
CATTAAAAGATGTGAACGTTTTATATATCTTGGGTCTCTTGTTCAAAGTTATAGTGAAATAGATGGGGATTTCACTATTAGAATTCAAGTTCGTTGGCTGAAGTGGAGGAATGCTTCCAACCTATTGTGTGATAGAAAATACCGCTTAGCCTTAAAGAAAAAAATTTATAAGATGGTTGTGAGACTTGTGATGTTCTTTGAAGCAGAATCTTGGCCTTTAAAAGAGAAGCATATAACAAAGTTAA
>NW_018177421.1:0-245 GCF_001263595.1 Phalaenopsis equestris
CAGTTCAAAAACATCACACCGAGTGCTGAATTTTATAAATATCAATGTTTTGCGAGTTATGTATGTAAGTATACCTATTATAAATAGTAGTTATGAATGCAGATGAGATGATGGTCTGATAGTTAAGCTTTTCCGCACTGATCGAAAGATCCCATTCTTGAAACTCACCGTCTAAAAAATTTGAATAGATATCAACTGCTATAAGTTAATTTATTATTAATTCAACACTTATGGCACTAAAACAA
>NW_018177422.1:0-245 GCF_001263595.1 Phalaenopsis equestris
CCTCCAAATTGTCACAACTGCCCAAAGTTGGTGTTTGGCACCTAGGCGCCAACTCGGGGCGCTTGATTTCCTGGCTCTCGGCCTGGGATCCCATAGCTCTTCAGGCACCTAGATGCCAAGTTGAGTGTTAGGTTTTCTGGTTAAGACGCCAAGGATGGGTGCTTACTTTCCACTTCCTTTGTTCTTCATGTGCCCATTGGATATAAGGGTTCGTGCGCCAAGGCCTTAGGGCAAGTGCTGCCTTG
>NW_018177423.1:0-245 GCF_001263595.1 Phalaenopsis equestris
GCCCAACCACCTTGCACCGGCACGGGTTGCTCCTCCTCCCACATTGCACGCACCCCGTAGCAAATCGGCGCCTCATTTGCAACAAAACTTAAATTTCGTATTGTATCGTTACTTCTTCAAAGACACTCATTTAAAGGTGTCGTGTGGGACGCGTGGATTTTAACGGCGAAGAGAAAGCTGGCGTGTTCGGGAAAATACGTTTCCTGTTTTATTTAAAGCCCGCCGGGAATCTTTTTGGCTTGCGT
>NW_018177424.1:0-245 GCF_001263595.1 Phalaenopsis equestris
GGTCTCACCACTATCTTATAAAATTTTCCTTTTAAATCTACGATGCACTTTTTTATCATATAATAAGCTCGATGTATTCCTCCACTTCAATGAGCTAACTTTAATTCTACTAATAACAACCCCATCTTTATCAAAATCACTTTGAATACTAGACCAGAAATATCTAAACTCTTCACACCTTTTATTTATATGATCACCCATAGTTAGAACTCTGCCACTTGAGCTAATACTACTAAAATTACATT
>NW_018177425.1:0-245 GCF_001263595.1 Phalaenopsis equestris
TGCTTTGATGATTCTGATGTTTTGAATATGTCGGTGAAGTCCTTTATGAAAATAGACGTTGTTCAAGTGGTTTCAGATATATTTTTTGCCCTTCTCATCATGCAGCGTGCAAGTTGATGCAATCTTTTGCAATTTTGAAACTATGGATGCAATGGTGGAACCTATTTCACGTTTGAGCAATGTTTAGGTGATTTGGATTGTGATGGGTGCAATCCACGCCTAATTCATGTAATGTTGTGTCTAAC
>NW_018177426.1:0-245 GCF_001263595.1 Phalaenopsis equestris
ACGAGTTAATATGTTAATATAGAATATTTTTTATTGAATAGTTAATTGACTATTTGACACATCTTCTTGAGCTAATAATTTGTCTGTAAAAGGTCAGTAAGAATATTTTGTATAAATTTCAGCTAATTAGCGATAATTATTAGAAATAAAATAATGATTAAATATTCGCTTAAGAAAATTAGTTATTAAAGTATTAACCTCAAACTTAGAGTTCGTTTGGGGCAGCTTGTGCGTTTCAGGATAAG
>NW_018177427.1:0-245 GCF_001263595.1 Phalaenopsis equestris
AGTTTAAGAATTTAAAATTAAAATGACACAACTAAAAGATTTCAAAATTCTATTTTGACAATCGCTATACAATTTTTTGCCATATAATTTGTGAAGATTTACATACATACCGCTAAATTCCTATATATTTACATTTCTAAAGCCTAAGCTTCAATTTTTACGTATATGGCACGTTGCATATGCCTGAAAAGATGTATTTCACTTCTTAACAGTTAAAATGGTGGTATTTTTTATGTGATTTGAAA
>NW_018177428.1:0-245 GCF_001263595.1 Phalaenopsis equestris
CGAAGCCGAAAACTGTGACTGCACGTCCGGCCAAGGCAGCGAAGACTTCGCAGAAAGATGCACCGGGGAAGAAGAAGATGGCTCCGGCGGCGAAGGCATTGGAGAGGGGGAAGAGGGTTAAGCCGCCTGCGAAGAAGACGAAGTGAGGGCGATCTCTAACTTTCGTGCTAAGTGGCAATGAATGTAAGATGTAAGGCTTGTTAGGGTAGATTATTAATGAAAATTATGTAGTATGTTAATAATAA
>NW_018177429.1:0-245 GCF_001263595.1 Phalaenopsis equestris
TTTTTTTATTAAATATATAACCAATATATTCCTCAAATTTTAAAATATTAAATTTCTAGAACCTAAATTTAATATTTAAAAAATAAAATCTTAATTTTATTTATTTCTTTTTATTCAGCTCTTAAAATGAGCTTTGGCTCTTTAATAGGCATTTTCTTGGGCTTTGCTTGGGATCTTATAATTTGATCATCTAGTTCTTATGAATGATCTATATAATGTGATAAGTTGACCAAATTAAATTTTTT
>NW_018177430.1:0-245 GCF_001263595.1 Phalaenopsis equestris
CTTTTTCTTAGCCTTTTGGGGCTGATTTTGGTGGTTTGGCTATGGCCATTGCTGTCGCTTTCTTGGTTTGAAATGTATGAACAACTAAGTTTGATTTTATTTTAAGGTCTTGAGCTTTTGGTTTGGGGTTTGTGTTGTGGTTAATTTGGGCTTAGCTTTCTTCTTGTTGTTCCTAGTCGTGAGCCCCCCTTTTGGCTGCGATTCCTTGTCTATGAATTCTTTGTGAATGGCATGGGCTCGAATTC
>NW_018177431.1:0-245 GCF_001263595.1 Phalaenopsis equestris
TTTTTTTTTTCATAAAGAATAAGCACATATCTTTGTTAGATTAATAACTACATGAAGTCAACCAAGCTTTTGAACCCTCTTTAGGTATAGGATTAAAAAAAGCATAAATGAATGGAGCAACAATTACATTAGTTGACAGTCCTCCACTTTTGATAAGTGGATGATACTTAAAATCATATCTAGCAATGAATTGATTGGACTTCAAAATTTTTGAATTTCCTAGTTTAAAATGGCTTAATTTTTTT
>NW_018177432.1:0-245 GCF_001263595.1 Phalaenopsis equestris
TAAATCCTCATCAAATCCAAGCCCAAATCAATTACTCATGTACCTTTTTTTTAAAAAAAAACCCACCAAACCAAGCCCATGTCCCAACTTTCTTTAAGATAAAAAGCCCATTTCTTCAAGACAAATTTCCCTCATCATTCATTCAATCAAACCAAACCATACATCATGTCATACGTGACTAAATTCCCCCATATTTGGATCTATAACAACCCCACATAAAATACCAAAAAAATCCTAAAATCCTT
>NW_018177433.1:0-245 GCF_001263595.1 Phalaenopsis equestris
GTTTACACCCCTACACCCTACCCAATCCCAAACCTACAATGCGAGCCTAGCAATCACTCGTAAGTATGACCTCATGGGAAGCTATGAACTTATACATTTCCAAACAAACAGCTGTATGATATTAACAAAACATCACATAAAGCTTAGAGTAAACTTAATGCAAATTAAACATTCTGAATACCTGCAGGCTCTGGGAAGTGGATTGCATCCAAGTGAGTTGAGACTCACTGATCCATCCATAAGTT
>NW_018177434.1:0-245 GCF_001263595.1 Phalaenopsis equestris
TATTGGGACCCTATTTCTTATAAGCCGTGAATGTAGTTAACTCAATCTGATTGAGAATCAATTTCGTCAATAATCCATGTATTGCATCGTCCGAAGCAATTCGATACACCCGAAGTCAATGAAACGAAACATCAAGATTCTTATGACTCTATTCTAACTAATAGTAAAGTAGAAATTATACCTGCTAAGGGTATGAACATGAAACTTGCATGAAAAGAAGGAAAAATGGACAAACCAACTAAAAA
>NW_018177435.1:0-245 GCF_001263595.1 Phalaenopsis equestris
CTCCACTACGAGATCTCCAATAGAAACATGGTGCTATGCTTCAGCAAATCTCTTTATGAACATCTGTTCTAACTCTGCAAATGTCTTCACTGACCCATTGTGTAACTTGACATACTAATCAAGAGCAATTCTTGATAGGATGCTAACAAATTATTGGAAGAGTAAGGCTTCATTGCCTCATGTGTTGCCACAACTAGCTTAAAAATGTGATATATGATGTCTGGGATTCCCAGTCCCATCAAATA
>NW_018177436.1:0-245 GCF_001263595.1 Phalaenopsis equestris
GATATTACATGGGAGTTACACGGATGTTACAGAGGGTATAACTCAGATATAACCCTCTTGTACCCCCTGAATAACCCCTGATGTGAGCAGGGCTACGTACTACTTATGTACACAAATATTTTCCGTAACGTAGAGGTGGTTGAAAAATAAACAGAAATTTTTTTTTAGCACAGGGGAATATTTTCCTCGTGTTATTCTGCGTTATCCAGATGTTATTGTGGTGGTATTTATGTGTTATTGTGTTC
>NW_018177437.1:0-245 GCF_001263595.1 Phalaenopsis equestris
CAATTATGACTTTTATTGCTGAACTTTTATCGTACTTCTGTGATTATCAAATTTGTAATTATATCTTCTATAATTCAAAAGAAGAGTGAACTTATGTGCTTACAATCATATAGTGGATTACTTTGGCTGGGCTCAGAGCCGTAATTTTTCCCTTTCCATAGTATTCCCAAATAAGAAATTTTATTCTATTACCACGAATCTTCTGACATGCTAGAGCTTCATACTTGTTTATGTTTGACAATATA
>NW_018177438.1:0-245 GCF_001263595.1 Phalaenopsis equestris
AGAATGAGGGAACCGTGGGATCCTAACCAGTGTCGTTCTGATCATATTTAACCCCCACCCCCCCTTCATAATTATTGAACTGAAACTTGTCATTTAAACCTTAGACTTGTTGATTCGTCGAGAAGCTTAGAGCCAGCACTGTGGGCAGCGCAACAAGGATGCATAGAAGAACAACTTAGAGGGAGCAAACGAATCTACAACAGCATAAGGATCT
Source organism: Phalaenopsis equestris (assembly GCF_001263595.1). NCBI lineage: Eukaryota > Viridiplantae > Streptophyta > Magnoliopsida > Asparagales > Orchidaceae > Phalaenopsis > Phalaenopsis equestris. The sequence goes on from NW_018177438.1 coordinate 215, forward strand.
ACTACAACAAATCTTTTCTTAGACTTAAACA
>NW_018177439.1:0-245 GCF_001263595.1 Phalaenopsis equestris
TTTTTAAATACCTCTCTATTTGGGCAAACATGAAAAGAGACGTTTGAATCCGCTATCCATAATCCAGTGCTGACTAGGGATAACACCAGGGAATCATTTTAGATTTCTCTAATAGAGATATTAGTATAATAACCACTTTTCTGCCCTCCACCACCAGCTTTCCTTGAAGCTTTGCAGTTCTTCTTGAAATATCCCTTATTATCATAGTTGCAACAATCTCCTCTGCTTGAATTAGGTTTTTTTTT
>NW_018177440.1:0-245 GCF_001263595.1 Phalaenopsis equestris
CAAATTTTAACACAACTTATTGCCACTTAAGTTATGTCAATGAAGTAAAAGAAGATATTACTCATCACATAGAAATAAAGATTATTTTATCTTAAAACAAATTTTCATACTATTTCCACTATGTCATATCAAAAGAAATGAGTAATGAAAACTACTTAAGAAGCATGGATAAAAAAAATAGAAAACTACATTAAATCAAGGTAAATCCATTACAAAGTGTTTACAATAATTATAAAATAATGAAG
>NW_018177441.1:0-245 GCF_001263595.1 Phalaenopsis equestris
TTGCTTTTCGACGAATGCCCTTTGGTTTATGTAACACACATGTGACATTTCAAAGATGTATGACATCGATTTTCAGTGAATTAATTGAAAAGGGGATAGATGATTTTATGGATGATTTTTATTTTCTTAGAACTTCATTTGAAATATGTATAAATTGTTTAGAGAAAGTTCTAGAACAATGTGAAAAGGCAAATCTAGTATTCAATTGGGAAAATTGTCAATTCATGGTTGTAGGAGGAATTGTG
>NW_018177442.1:0-245 GCF_001263595.1 Phalaenopsis equestris
TCAATGACCAATAGATATTATGAAGATTTACATGCATATCAATTAATTCTTATGTATTACATTTTCAGCAAGCGTGTTTCAATTTTTTCTTACATGCAACTTTACATATGCTTAAAAAGATAAATTTAACTTTTCAAAAAATTAAAAATATGGTAATTTTTGTGTGAAAAGAATGATTTGGATTGTATGAATGTAAAAATCAAAGTTTATGTGTTAGATGTGTAAATACATAAGAATTAGGTGGT
>NW_018177443.1:0-245 GCF_001263595.1 Phalaenopsis equestris
GGCTAGATAGTTTTGATGTGGAATCGAGATGTTAAAGAATCGGCCTAAAGTTAGTCAATGTTATTTGCTAGCACCAGAAAGGGGTAAAGAATAGGTATGCTCCTATTTATCACTGACTACATTAAATTTTAAACATTTCATTCCTTCACATTATCTAGGTAACTGCACAAGAAGGGTAGTCTTTAACATCTCAAAAATTCTCAAAACTATTTTATCCAAAAAATTTATCTTTAAATTTAATATTT
>NW_018177444.1:0-245 GCF_001263595.1 Phalaenopsis equestris
CATAGTAACTTGATTCTTTGAAGGTGTCAAGTTGGGTCCCACTCGGAATTCTACCTGACAATTGATTGTAGGATAAGTTGAGATAGTTCAACTTACTTAGCTTCACAATGCTCTCCGGAATTTGTCCTGAGAAATGGTTCCTCGATAGATCCAAACTTTCTAAGCTTTGCATATCTCCAATATTGATAGGGATATGCCCCGTGAATTTATTTCTGGCTAAATTCAAGCTTATCAATCCAACTAAG
>NW_018177445.1:0-245 GCF_001263595.1 Phalaenopsis equestris
GGCTGCGGCGACGCCGCAGCCGTGTCCTCGGTGTCATAGCCGGGAGACGAGGTTCTGTTACTTCAATAACTACAACGTCAACCAGCCTCGACACTACTGCAAGCTTTGTCACCAATATTGGACTGCTGGAGGGACTCTCCGGAAGCTTCGCCGGAATGCGGGTAGCCGGAGGTGCTTGTTTGCAGGAGTTATGGAAGACAGCAGTTCTCATGAGGAGTGCAGTGGAGAGGTATGAAAAAATATTA
>NW_018177446.1:0-245 GCF_001263595.1 Phalaenopsis equestris
AAAGAAAGGTGCACAACCAAGCAATTATAATATTTTGTAGCAAAAGTAAATTGCAGAAATTAAAATGACAGAGTACTTGTCATCTTCTCGGCATTTCTGTTGAAAGATTAGCTTTTGCACCATATATATAATTTTACAGAATTTAAATAAATTGCAAGATTAGATGAAGGTGTGGTGTCCTAACTTTCAAATTATGATAGTGAATCTCGAAAAGATCTTATTGGATGATTTTAGAACAAGATATA
>NW_018177447.1:0-245 GCF_001263595.1 Phalaenopsis equestris
TTTGAGATTTAAGGGTCGTGATGACAAAGGCATCCAATGCTGAGCAGAATAATATTGCATCTTACGACACAGAGACCCGACCCAAGGACCTGATGTAAATGTAAGATGACAGTATTATTCACTGACACTAGACTAGCGAAGACCATTGCCTTCTTAGGCTGCTGACAGTCCTAGCTTGACAGTGTAATCAACTCATGGACAATTAAACTCATAAAATACAACGATAAGAACATATACATTACTTA
>NW_018177448.1:0-245 GCF_001263595.1 Phalaenopsis equestris
TCAAAACTATTTTTGAAAATGAAACTAATAAACATGATATTTAAAACCAAAATTAAAACGAACAAATTAATCAAAACTCATTTGAAAACTAAAAAAAATAAAACCCATAGAATTAATGATATACCCAAATAAGCTTTTTTCATAAAACACGAGTAAACTTTTTCTAAATGAAATTTTAAGAAACAAACTGAAACAATTTTAACTTTAACATTTCCTTAAAATTATGATTTTAACAAACCTAAAAA
>NW_018177449.1:0-245 GCF_001263595.1 Phalaenopsis equestris
TCTTTCTTCTTGTAGTTTCTCTCTCTTCCTCTCTCAATCAATCTCTCTCATTATTCTCTTTTTTGATATGTCATTCTCTTATCTATTATCTTTTTCTATCTCCCTCTAGCTATAAACCAGTCTCTCTAATTTGTTCTCTAACACTTTTTTCCTCTCGCTCTCTCAATCTCCTTATATCCCCTCCCTCCCTTGCCTCTCCCACTTCTGATTTCTCTTTCTCTCCATCTCTTCTTAAAAGAGATGGG
>NW_018177450.1:0-245 GCF_001263595.1 Phalaenopsis equestris
TGTGATGTCTGATTTTTATCATCGATCGTCGTGATTAAAATTTTTTTTAAAAATACGAAAAATAAAAAAAAGGCCAATCAAAACATATCTTTACAGTGAACTTGTCAGCTTGGCATAGCCCAAGGCTTTAGCCGGCGAGAGACTCTGACCTGATTAGCTGGCGAAAGCTTAGCTGGCAACTGCTCGTTCGGTGAGCGGAGCAGGTGGACAAAAAACCATTATGAAAAGTGCATTAAGATAAATAA
>NW_018177451.1:0-245 GCF_001263595.1 Phalaenopsis equestris
GAGGTGGTGTCATGTGTTTATAGATATAGTGGTGGTGGTGGTGATGCGGTGGTGGTGTTGTAGAAATCTCTGTTTTTATTTTTTTTAATCTCTCATGCATTTATGTTGTTTAGTTCTTTGCATGTTATTTTTTGTAGTGGGTAAGACAAAAGAAATCGGTTTGACAGCTGCATGGGATAAAGAGATGACATTGATATTTTGTGACCTCTATGTCAAAGGAGTTTAGTTGGGAAACATACCAACCA
>NW_018177452.1:0-245 GCF_001263595.1 Phalaenopsis equestris
ACATGGAAAGATCTCTCATAGAAGTGTTGTGGAGAGCATTGTGCAATTGCAGAACTCTAGCTCTTTTTGTTGTTTGAAGTCTCTCGGCTTAAGTGCTCCAAATTGTTCTTGTATAGTCCAAATGTAAAAAAATAGGAAAGAATAGAAGAAGAGATGGTATAGTAGATAGCAGTTGATAGGCCTTGATTAGTTAGTTGCCATTGTAGGAATTCAGGATTTGGGAAAAGATGTCCAAATTTGTTTTT
>NW_018177453.1:0-245 GCF_001263595.1 Phalaenopsis equestris
TTGGCGCGAGAGAGAAGACGACGATTCGTCGTCGTAGTCGAGTGCAGGAAACAGCATCGTAGTCATCGAGTGCGAGAAACCTCGTCGTCGAGTCAAGAATCAAACCAAGGTTTCGTCGTCGGGCGAAACCCTAGCAGAGCAGATCGCCATCATATATATATATATATATATATTGTAATATCTAGATAAGATGAAATAAAGTAATAGCATTCATTTAATATATATATATATATATATATATGTAT
>NW_018177454.1:0-245 GCF_001263595.1 Phalaenopsis equestris
CACCAATTAAGTATGCTCAACTTTAGAATGCTTCTCTAGTGTCCCCACGTCATATTGGAATTCCTCCTTAACTAGTACAAAAAGTTAACCTCATGAATATTGTCATATCTATAAATGCATCTTGTGCGGCCAAACCAAATTAAATACCTCCAACACTCAAAAAGTATTTGACTCAGCCCCATTATGTAAATTGCAATGAGCCATGATGCATGGTTTAAGAAATGTTCTCTCTGAGATAAAATAAT
>NW_018177455.1:0-245 GCF_001263595.1 Phalaenopsis equestris
ATCAAATATTGCATTATTCAAGGTACATCTAATTTGATTTTCTCTTCATTTTACTTGTGTGATTACATTAGCATCCTCAACTCATACCATAATGGGTTGGCTCCTTCAAAGGACTTCATTTCATTTATTTATCATTACATGTATTTCAATTTTTTAAATCATACTTAAATTTTGAACATGTATTTCAATTAATTTATAGAAAATTTTTCCGTATTAAGGACATTAAATAATAGGCTAAGTTATAC
>NW_018177456.1:0-245 GCF_001263595.1 Phalaenopsis equestris
TGCTGCGTCCGAACGACAACCACAATGCACTGACCGCGAAGGTTTTTTTTTCCTCAGCCGTGATCAATGCATCACGACTGTTATCCAGAGGCAGCTCTGCGTCCGAACAAAATACATAAGTTTTTTTTTTTTTTCAATCACCGGTTTTGTATCACCACCAACAATATTTTATATTGATTTCATTTTTCTTTGAATCAAATATAAAAATGCATACTCCTGTATTTATTTTTTGTTAAACCAAATTA
>NW_018177457.1:0-245 GCF_001263595.1 Phalaenopsis equestris
GGGGAACATCATTTCCATCAAATGTGTTTTTGAATGCTATTATTTATCTTGAAAATGGTTGTTCACATTAGAGTAACAATGAGAAGAATTTATATGTATTAGAAATGTTAAATCAATATTCATGAACTCTTTTATCTTGCAAATGGTTTATTAGGTCAACATTCCAACAACTTGGAATGTTTTGTATTTAAAATTTAACTTAAACTAATGGTAAATTTACATACGTAGCACACAATTCTTATGTA
>NW_018177458.1:0-245 GCF_001263595.1 Phalaenopsis equestris
GGGCTTGCACACGGAAGGTGAAGGCCCTAACCAAGAAGAGGCTAAAGCTGAACTAGCGCCTAGGCTCCTGTCACTTTGTGTCATGGCCCCAAATAGAAGAAAATTTGATAAAGAGAAAGGCAATGGCACCACAATCATGACGCCTAGGCGGCGGGCCTATTTCTTCAAAAAATTGCGTAAACTGACCGATTTAAGTCATTTTTATGGATATCTTTCTTCCCAACTCTCCATTAGTACTTGGGGGC
>NW_018177459.1:0-245 GCF_001263595.1 Phalaenopsis equestris
AAGTTGTCAAACATTTTTCTTGAGTATGACTGCAAACATATTTCCAAAAGAAACATATGGTCCATTGCGATCTACCCTTAGTCTCGAGAAATGTAGAGCATCTCTGACACTTTATTTTAGGCTTAATCGATCCCAGGGGGACTTGATTTGACATCATCCATTACAGGCTACAGTCATCAAGCAAAAGCTTCGACACACAACCTCAGATACGTCAAAAATCTTTGGTGGATTTCCTTCGACCTCTT
>NW_018177460.1:0-245 GCF_001263595.1 Phalaenopsis equestris
ACTTAAAATAACATATTATTTTGGTGTATCAATGGATCATCAGGTTACAACCAAATCAGAATGTATCCAAAAGATGAGTCAAATAGAACTTTCTGAACACCCATTGGAATATCCTGATATGAAGTAATGCCAATTAGGTTGAAGAATGCTAGTGCCACATATCAGCAGGTTAGGAAATGAATTTTTGATGAACTTGTCCACAATTAGGTCGTGTGTTATGTGGTTGACTTGGTCGGTAACAGTAA
>NW_018177461.1:0-245 GCF_001263595.1 Phalaenopsis equestris
CGGATAAGTTGGTTGTCTGTTTATTTTTTGTAATTTGAAAAGAACTTTGCTACAACTATTTGTAGATAAGTGACAATTCAGCTAGTGTATAATAATGTTGTTTGCAACAGGACTGTTCATACCAATACATTTTATACTAAAAGAAATAATCCAGTGCAGAACATTATAAAAAATGGGCACCTCACTTAACAGTGAGTAGAATGATTAATAAAATTAAAAAGATACTATTAAAATAATAATTTATA
>NW_018177462.1:0-245 GCF_001263595.1 Phalaenopsis equestris
TAAATGCAGATAATGAAAGTATGAAAATTTGTGACGTAGTCAGTGAGACCGATAACACGTCTAATCCAGACTTGAAAAATTACTTAGAAATTCTTGAATTATAAATTTGAAATTAGAATATGAGATTGCTCATGACAATAACATTTTAAAGGAATTATTGAAAGTAAAAATTTATCTGACTAGAGAAATCCAGGATGATGAATTACTTTTAATATTTGAATTACGAAAAATACGAGATTTTGCAA
>NW_018177463.1:0-245 GCF_001263595.1 Phalaenopsis equestris
TTTTTTTTTAATGTTGTTTTGTATATATTTTTACTCAAAATAAGACATTTTTATATGTTCTAATGTGTTTACTGTTTTTTAAAAACACTCAAAACAACTTTTATATGTTTTGAGTGTGGATAAAAATAAAATAATTTGTTTAAAAAAAAGGGGGCATTTACATACATACCGCCCGATTCTTATGTATTCACATATATATACCTAAGTTACACATTTTACATTTATACCACCCAAATCTTTCATAT
>NW_018177464.1:0-245 GCF_001263595.1 Phalaenopsis equestris
GAACACAGTGAATTGGACTTACCCAAGAACTATCTAAAATAAGTTATTTAATTCCAGCATCTAACCATTTTATGATTTATTTTTTAACAACTTCTATCATTATTCGGTTTATACTCCTCTAATGATCAGCTTTAGGTTTGTGTTATTCATCTAATCAAATTATGTGCATACAAATTGAAGGGTTAATTCCCTTAATATTTGTTAAAGTCCATCAAAAAGCCTTTTCATATCTTTTTAACATTTCT
>NW_018177465.1:0-245 GCF_001263595.1 Phalaenopsis equestris
TCATTCAATGTGTTCCTTACCTTTAAGCATTTAGATTTATACAACATGCTAGGCTTGATTATAAATTTGTAAGAGTTACTTTATTTCTCCAATAAAATTCAATTAAGTTGTGCTCTCGAGATACTTTTTCATTTTAATCATGTTGAGTTGAGGTTGACCTCATTTTTGTGAGGACTCACCCCACCTATTGGCACATGACTCTAGACTAGCGTTGTGCTTTCTTGGGCCTCATCAGGGCAAGCCCA
>NW_018177466.1:0-245 GCF_001263595.1 Phalaenopsis equestris
GTCGAAGAGGAGAAAGCGATGAGAATGAGAATATTTATTAAAATCTTTTATTATCGGGCATTACACACCTAAAATTATCAAAGGAGCGCATAATCATTAAGGGCATAACATGCCCTAATAGTTAAAGGTCATTATGCTCTGCCTACCTATACATGATGAATTTTTAAAACCACTCAAGTCAATAATGTGGTCCAATTAGGCTAAAACTCTGTTGATTATATGTTCTGACGTCAAATTCTTGAACT
>NW_018177467.1:0-245 GCF_001263595.1 Phalaenopsis equestris
AATGACAGAGGAGTCAAATGGAAGAGCACAAACAAGTCCACGCCATTCTTTGGTTTGTCTCCTTCAAGTGCCTCCAACTACTTACATCACTACAAAAAACAAAATAAATCAAAATCTGCTTTGCTCAAAGAAAGAAATATATTTCAGGTCAACAATATATTTCTTACAACTATGAATAGAACATTTATGTCCATATAATACAATACTAAAGAAATGGTAGAAACTCATACCTGCAATTACATCTA
>NW_018177468.1:0-245 GCF_001263595.1 Phalaenopsis equestris
TTTTTTTTTTTTTGATACCACCTCTGAAAACAATCAAACTTATTTCAATCTTGTTGCTTGGTAGAACTGAATGTAATTGTCCATTGTATATCACAACAACTATTAACGACACTACACTTCTAAGGATGCTCATTGACCCTGGTGCCTTAATTAACATCATGAATTTGAGGACCCTTGCATACTTGGACATTGATTCTTGTAGATTGAAAAGAGACAAGACGATGATATGAGGTTTCAACCAACAA
>NW_018177469.1:0-245 GCF_001263595.1 Phalaenopsis equestris
GGCCTCATCCATGACCCCTTCCCCGCCGGCCGTTTTATTCAATTCCTCCTCCGCTCCAGCTCCGCTGGCCTCACCCACGCTTCTGCAATCTTCAACTCTCTTCCCCATCCCGACATCTTCACCTGGAACTCCCTCATCGCCGCCCACATTGAGCTCGGCTCACCGGACAATGCAGTCGCACTCTACTTCAGCATGCGCGCCAGAAGCTCCCCACCTAACCTCCTCACCTTCGCTCTTTTGGTGAA
>NW_018177470.1:0-245 GCF_001263595.1 Phalaenopsis equestris
GGCCTCATCCATGACCCCTTCCCCGCCGGCCGTTTCATTCAATTCCTCCTCCGCTGCAGCTCCGCCGACCTCCCCCACGCTTCTGCAATCTTCAACTCTATTCCCCATCCCGACGTCTTCACCTGGAACGCCCTCATCGCCGCCCACATTGAGCTCAGCTCACCGGACAATGCAGTCAAACTCTACTTCAGCATGCGCACCAGAAGCTCTCCACCTAACCTCCTCACCTTCGCTCTTTTGGTGAA
>NW_018177471.1:0-245 GCF_001263595.1 Phalaenopsis equestris
TTCTCGCTCCTTAAGTTCACTTCTATAATTTCTTCAATTTGAGATGTCATTGTCTAATCTTCCAGTGTTTCTTCTTTGTCCAAAAGATCTAAGTTGATCATGAGTGGTGTACCATGGCGCTTAAGGATTGGTTCCTCACTCCCAGCGTTGTCTCAAGTGGTGTTGTCAATGTATTCTTTGATCTTGTTAATAAGTTCATTAAACTCATGCACAATTTGAGGATCATTTTGAGAATTGAGATCAAA
>NW_018177472.1:0-245 GCF_001263595.1 Phalaenopsis equestris
TTTTTTTTTTATTTTTAATTTTCTACTGCAGTTCCGTTTGATGACTTTGGGGTCGGTTAGGATTTCAGCATCTTCATTTCTTCGCGGCGTTACGGAGATTGAGGCCGATTTATTGAAAATCAGACAAGACTTATTTACTTTCGGGAGATACTTTCTGCCTTTTGTTTAAATTGTTCATTTCGTTTGGTTTGCTTGTGCGAGAAATATTATGTGACTGCTACATAGATCTGATACGTTGTTATTTT
>NW_018177473.1:0-245 GCF_001263595.1 Phalaenopsis equestris
ATGTTGCAATTTTGGGTGTTATAAATGTAAATATAAAAAATTAAATGTTAGATATGCAAATTTATATTTATTCCTTCCATATAAGAATTGTTTATATTTATTTCTTCCATATAAGTATAATTTATATTTCTTGTTATTAAAATAAAAATTATAGTAAATTAATTATTAATTTTAAATGATCATGAATAAATTTACTGAATACTTAAAAAATTCATTTAGTTCTAGTAAATTAAGTTCATTTTTTA
>NW_018177474.1:0-245 GCF_001263595.1 Phalaenopsis equestris
AAGGACAAACTGAACTTACCATATTTTGTTCTAAAGTCATCCTCTAAGATCTTTTAGGACCCAATAAGTCATAACTTGGGGTTTATTAGTTACACATTAAACTACTCAAAACTTGAATATCTTACTTAGTCAAGAATTTTGCAAGAGATTAACATTTCAGCTGTAATGTCAAGAAGAGGATAAGTACGTATTTACAGTTATTTAATTTCTATAAAAATACTATGAACTGCTTGGTTAAGTACTTT
>NW_018177475.1:0-245 GCF_001263595.1 Phalaenopsis equestris
TTATAATTTATATTATATAAATATAACATTTAATACAAATATATTTTTATTAATAATTTGTTATATATTGGAATTTTTAGGATTTAATTTTTTAAAATATAATATTTTTTTTAAAAAACAAATTTATATATATATATATATATATTCGAGTCATTTCGAGCGAAACACGAATAACATATTTTCGTTTGTGTTCAGCTCATTTACATTTTTAGCTTAAAAACTTGTTCATGTTCGGCTCGTTAAGC
>NW_018177476.1:0-245 GCF_001263595.1 Phalaenopsis equestris
ATCAAGTTTTACCATGCTTCCCCTTCTACTAGTTCCAAAAATCATCTAAATATGGAAGAGGATTCTAAAGAATTACTAGAATTACCTTTTCATTACTTTTTTCATTATTTACAAAAGTTAATTCAACAGGGATATGTGCCATAGAAAATTCAAAAAGATAACCTACAACTCTTTAAGAAAATGTGAAATGTTAAAAGTTTAACTCTTAATTCGAAAGAAGGTCTCGTATTTGGTACTATGGTCCA
>NW_018177477.1:0-245 GCF_001263595.1 Phalaenopsis equestris
CAGAGTTGTGAAGATGTGCCAATGAAAATAATTCTCAAGGTCATGCATATACTTTTATATTTATAATCTATAAATAGAAGATCTTTTATGTATAGGAAGACTCATGTCATTTTGACTCTATTCTTCTTTGTAAATAATTTTTTAATATATGGAATATGTCCAAGAACTCGAGGAACACCCCCACTTTGCCCCGCTGGGGGGCAGTCGCGGCGTCACCTTCTCTCTCTCTCTCTCTCTCTCTCTCT
>NW_018177478.1:0-245 GCF_001263595.1 Phalaenopsis equestris
TTATCGAACAATCAAATTATTTTATATTACTTTTTAAAGTTATTATGAAAAACTTATAGATGAAAGGTTATTAAAGTTTGATTTCAAATTGAGCTAGAGTCGGCTCTAAATAAGCTCGTGGCTCATTATATTGAATTTTGAGCCGAGCTAACTCGAAATTAAATCAAGCTCAATCAGGCTTGAAATCAAAATGAGCTGACTCAAATTGAGTATTTGAATTTGTTTTAAATCCGACCATCCAGCTC
>NW_018177479.1:0-245 GCF_001263595.1 Phalaenopsis equestris
AATTGGTCAAGACAAGGCCACCACAGCCAAATTTTTTACCATATTGACCAAGATAAACCCCATGGAACCCCCCAAATGAGGTATGAACCAAGGGATCCCCAAATCAAGGGATTTGCTTCCAAATTTGCTTAACCCAAGAATTTTTTTTGCCAAAAACTAAACACCAACCCATTGAATTATTGTGACATATTCCAATGGCTCACCTGACTTTCTAGCCACCTCCCCTAGCCTGGCCGGCTGGCCTA
>NW_018177480.1:0-245 GCF_001263595.1 Phalaenopsis equestris
TTATTATTATTATTATTATTATTTTAATTTTGAGAGTTCCTTGTTGATTCTAAGTCTCTTTACTTCATCTTCTTGTTATGATTTTTCATCATCAGATATATGAGTGATAAAATGCAGAAAATTGTCTTCACCGGAATGAGCCTTCTCCCAGCACACCAAAGTTCTGGCCTTATGCATCAGGAGGTCAAAATTCTAAAGGTAATGCTGCATAGTTATCGTGGTCAAAGTTAACTCTAATGCATGAT
>NW_018177481.1:0-245 GCF_001263595.1 Phalaenopsis equestris
AGTGGGAAAATTAAACTGCCTCCCAGTAACTCGTCCTGATATTGCTTATTCAGTTACCATTTTAAGTCAGCTTATGTCTTCCCCTATAGTCCATCATTGATCAGCTTTGGAATAAATAATATGTTACCTCAAGGGAACTACTGAACAAAGAAATTTTATGAGCATAGAAATATTGAATATTTCTTTGATGCAGACTAGGCAGGTTCCAAGATCTATCAAATATTCATTACTTGATATTGCGTTTT
>NW_018177482.1:0-245 GCF_001263595.1 Phalaenopsis equestris
CTTTAAAGCATTAAATGAAACATATTATATTGTAAAGGATTCACAAAGAATTAAAAATAAGAACAGAAACTGAAAATAATAAAAATGCATAAAAAGTAAAAATCTACATTTACTATTACAATTCACAGCACAACATTAAAATGAAAGTTATTACTACAATAGTTTTAAAGAAAATAAATAACAACACAATCAAACTAACAAATAAATAATTAACAAACAAATTAAACTCCTAAAATATTAGTCTT
>NW_018177483.1:0-245 GCF_001263595.1 Phalaenopsis equestris
TGAGGCTTAAGGCTTTATGAAATCTGATTTTGATGACCCTATTTTGACCCATTTGATGTGCTCGATTTGGCTCCTTTTGGGTTGCGTTTTGGCTGGAATTCTTTCCTGTTTTAGCCCCTTTGTTGGGCTCGATTTAGCCCCTTCACTGGGTTCAATTTGGCTTGAAACTAGCTCAGTTTTGTGGAGATTATATTATGTTCCTGGCTCCCCTTTTGTTGGGTTCGGTTTGGTTAGAATGTGACCCT
>NW_018177484.1:0-245 GCF_001263595.1 Phalaenopsis equestris
CAAATTTGTACGTGGATTATGCCCAAATTAAATGTATTAAGTCATAAAGTACGACAAACTTAATTAAACATAATAAACTATTTCCGTAGCTACAATGCTCACACAAAAAGAAAAAAATACACATATAATAGAGTTTGCACTTCTCGTAAAGATGATTTATAAATTAAATAACAAATACATCCAAAAAAAAAATTAAACAAATATAATAATCTCAATATTGACTTGTTGAAATTCTCTCCAAATTA
>NW_018177485.1:0-245 GCF_001263595.1 Phalaenopsis equestris
CAAAATTCTTAAAATATTAATAATTTCATATCAAATTGATCAAAATAAAATTTTTATTTTTTTAAACAATTTCTAAATGGAAGTATCAAGCAAAATAAATAAAAAAGAGCTAATTGCTTTAAGAAACTATCAAATTTTGAAGTAAATATGTGGTTTTGGTATGAATGCCTTTGAAATGGCTTGTTGCAACTCAAAAATAAATTAAACTAGAAGCTTATATCAAACAAACTTATGACATAATAAAC
>NW_018177486.1:0-245 GCF_001263595.1 Phalaenopsis equestris
TTTTTTGGACTAAGAAGTTAATATATTCTTTAACAATTTCAATTTTCTTTTTTTGATAGAATTATTCCATTTTTAATGCATAATTTTAAGACTTCTTCTACATGTTTGAAATGGTATTTTAAGGTATGTGATGCTATTAATATAGCATCTATATATACTAAGACATAATCTAAATGTTTAAATATATTATCCATTTTCCTTTGAAATATATTAGGCGCATTTTTTAAATCGAAAGACATAATTAA
>NW_018177487.1:0-245 GCF_001263595.1 Phalaenopsis equestris
ATAACAAAAAGAAATAGAAGTTTCTGAAAAAAAAGTTTTGAAATCATGAAAAAAATAAGAATATGAATCACTGTCTAAGCTTTAAGTAACTAATTACATATACGTTTAGAGCTTAACGTTTCTCTAGAAAAGTATTCATCCATCAATCCTCACAGCAATATTCAATCTAAACTGATTTTCCTACAATAAGCTGACATGAATAAAATAGAAGGTTCGCAGCATATATGCACAGCGATATAGCCACA
>NW_018177488.1:0-245 GCF_001263595.1 Phalaenopsis equestris
AACATTGGTTAATCCAGAGTTTGGTCCCTAAACTTGTGGTTAGGCTAGAAAGATACTAGCTGTCACTCTAGAATTCCCACTTCCCCTCACCTGAGGGCTAACATCTGGCTTTAGTTTCCAAACATCTGGACCAAATTAGAGCTTTTAGTATGTCATCCTAAAATCTCAAATTCTACGCCCATCAAAACTTTTTTGCTTATTAATTTGCACCTAAATGTGATTCTTACAATGTTGGAACATAGCCC
>NW_018177489.1:0-245 GCF_001263595.1 Phalaenopsis equestris
CAATCCCATTATAGTAAAATCAATTCATACATTTGTTAAGAAAAAAAAAAAATCAATACATATTCTCATTAATAATGTAACAAGCCTTACAAATATGAAGAAACATTTACTTACATGTATACCACATTCCTTGTGCATGAAAATGTTGTATTTCAAGGAAAAAAAGGATATTTTTTTTAATTTTTGTGGTATACATATAAAAAGTTTAAATTTGAATTTTAAATATGTAAACACACCTAAATTGA
>NW_018177490.1:0-245 GCF_001263595.1 Phalaenopsis equestris
AATCATAAGCTAAAGTAAAATCTAATATAATTTTACCTACTTTATTTGCACTTTAAAACCTTATCCACCATGAATATTTCTGAAATTTTCTATCACTCTAACAACCTGTCTATTTAAATATCCAATAAAAATTCTTTCTTAAAGAGGTATCCTTTGTATTAATTCTTTTAGAGTATTCCAAAATTTTTCTTTAAGTAGCATGAACACTTACAATATTAGGAATCTTAGTTTCAATAATAATTTTT
>NW_018177491.1:0-245 GCF_001263595.1 Phalaenopsis equestris
TTTGGATGTATTGGGTGAAATAAGAACTAATAAAAGCTTGCAGATTTAACTTGAAAAAAAAAAAGGATTTACGTGCATGGAATTGAAAGTTTTCACTGATTCAAATGCAATGTCGCATAAACTTTTTTATATTTTGATATGGAGGATCTAACTTTTGAAATTAATGTTTATATCATTTAGTGTCACAAACTCACAATTACAATAAAATATATACTTAAGAATCTATATTCCATTTGAAAAAAAAA
>NW_018177492.1:0-245 GCF_001263595.1 Phalaenopsis equestris
CGCCTAATAATTGCTCCCTCGAAAGACACCTTACTAGCTTAGGGTTCAATTTAGAAACCTATAGGCGAGTATCACGAATAAAACAAGTACTCCAAAATATATGTAATTCAATGAGAGAGTTAGAAATAATTTTGGGCAGCGCATATGATTCTGTAAAATAGTGGATGACATTTGATTGTTTAAAAATATATAGTATAAACTGCATGGACCCAAAATTGTTTGTGCACATTGGTTTGAAAAAAAAA
>NW_018177493.1:0-245 GCF_001263595.1 Phalaenopsis equestris
TCCAAAGCTTGGAGTCCCCAACCTTCCAAGTGACAGTGGAAGGGTGTGCATGGGTGCAATAATTTTGATGAATAAATTATGCCCATAAAAGGTCATTAGTTCTAAATTTAAACCAAAGCTCATAAATATTGATATCCATAAGATGCTGCAAAGTTTTAAAACCAAGGTCACCAAAAAGTAGAGGTTTACATGATTTTTTCCAGTTAGCTTAAATTTTGCTAGTACCACCACCCGACCAAAGAAAC
>NW_018177494.1:0-245 GCF_001263595.1 Phalaenopsis equestris
TTTTTTTTTTTTGAGAATACGAAATAAATTTATTTTTTTTCATCATGCTCATATTATCGGAGTGTACGGCCTTCCGAATGTGAAGTGAGATAATATCATTCTCCTCATTCCCTTCTTTTTTGTGCTGAAAAAAAAAAAAAAAAAAACCTTTTTTTTCTTTGTTCTTTTCTATCACCTTCCACTTCCCTCTTGTTCTTTTATTACTAAACTTTTATGTGAGTTAATGCATTTGTACATATTCCCAT
>NW_018177495.1:0-245 GCF_001263595.1 Phalaenopsis equestris
ATGCTGTGATGTATACCTTACGGAGGGAATCACTTAGCTAATTGGCTAACTATATGGGGACATTTAATATAGTTGGTAATTTTTTATATATCTAAATTGATGAAATTAAACCAATAAAATTTTTTTTTGATGAAATTTAAATGCATTGACTAGATCAATATTGTTGAATAAATTTTTTAAAATACATGAGAGATACTCAATTCCTCTACTTAATGATTCGAGTATTGCAGTTAAGTGAAATTTTA
>NW_018177496.1:0-245 GCF_001263595.1 Phalaenopsis equestris
TTAAGTGTATGAAGATTTAAATACACAACAGTCAATTACTATGTATTTACATATTTAACAGCTAGACTTTAATTTTTTCATACATACCAACTTAACTTGTGCATGAAAAGGTGTATTTCACTTAAAATGGTGTTACTTTTTATGCTATATGACAACTTTGGGCGGCATACAAGTAAAAAGTAAAATTTAGGTGTTTGGGTGGAATGTATGTAGTTGTGCAAATATTAAGTTTATGTGTTTCGGTT
>NW_018177497.1:0-245 GCF_001263595.1 Phalaenopsis equestris
AGTTGAACCGCAGATTCCGCAATAACACTTCACGATGTTATTTCGGGGTTATTGAAGTGGAGTATGAGTTTCTCTTCTATAACCCCGAAATAATCTCCATGGATCCACTTCAATAATCCCGAAATAAACTTCACGATGTAACACACGTGACACATTATTAGAATCCGCATTTAGAGCTATGTCCGGAGTGCAGTTTATGATTTAATTGGGACTTGGGAAGCAAGGGTGTATAATTTCTTAAAGTA
>NW_018177498.1:0-245 GCF_001263595.1 Phalaenopsis equestris
CACAATTAATGATGATCTGACTTCTTTTAATCAAATCCATATAACCTAATTTAAAATTTTAACACTTGTCAACCTTTCTCCCATTAGATTTATTAAGGGGCTTGTTTGTGATCTAGGCTTGATATTTAATTCATTTGATTTAATTTAGAGGATAATGTGATTGATGATTAATACTATCAGCCTAGCTTTAATGGTGGGTAGAAAAGTCTTACCTAAACTTTCCTTAAAGGCATTCACCCACATAA
>NW_018177499.1:0-245 GCF_001263595.1 Phalaenopsis equestris
ACAATTAGCATATTTTATGGCACACGACCCCTATCGTCGACTTTTCTTAACAGCAGCCAGGCCACTACCACTTCCTCAACATTTTATGTCATTCCCCTAGCGACAGCCACATGCCACTTGTGTCATATTACTTCTGGCTTTTCAAGTATCAATATAGTTTTGCAACCCACATGCATAGTGAAATCATTTTAACTGGGCTTGACTCCATGATTTTGCTCTTCGAGCTTTCCACATAAAAAACTCTC
>NW_018177500.1:0-245 GCF_001263595.1 Phalaenopsis equestris
TATGTAAATATATAAGAATTGAGTGGTATGTATGTGAATCCTCCTTTTTGTTTTTGAACCACTCAGTTAAAATGATCAAACATTAATTACTAGAGCAATAACTTTTGCTTTCTGTATTATTCAGATTCAAGGAGCAGTTTTTGATTTGCCTGAGGAGATCGCAAAGGACTTGCTAAACAAGCAGTTACCCCCTGGGAACACCTTATTTAAGATCACAAAGGTAGTATTGTTTACCTTTTTTTTTT
>NW_018177501.1:0-245 GCF_001263595.1 Phalaenopsis equestris
AAATATGAAAGTTTAGGCGTGAGATATGTAAATACCCAAAAAAAATTCTTGATTTTAAGATGTTATTTGTTATATGATAATTTAGTTAAAATAAAAACTTTAATATATTTCTTAAAATTATGTGTGTGTGTATTATATACACATACTATTTAATTCAAGTTTGTCCTCTCAGGCATGCTCAAGGATCAAAGCAGTAGAAATCTTTAGGGGGAAGTTGAAAGAGAGATGAAGAGAAAAAATGAATG
>NW_018177502.1:0-245 GCF_001263595.1 Phalaenopsis equestris
AACTTGTCTTGGTTTTCCTTGAAATTTTAAGCTCAAAATTGGACTCTCACAGTGAGAACGAGAGAGGTAAAATGGTGGTCTTGAGCTTAAGAGTCCTTGGATAGCGCTTGGAAGCAATTGGGTAGAGTCTCCCTAAATCAATTTGCTAGCTCTTATTTTTGCCATGGAGGAGGTGGTTTAAATAAAGGTGCTTGGGGTGGAGTCCAAGGCTTCAATTAAGGTGCAATTGGGTGCTTAGGTGGAAG
>NW_018177503.1:0-246 GCF_001263595.1 Phalaenopsis equestris
ATTTTTTAATTTGTTTGTCATCATGATGATATTAAGGGTGTACACGAGCTGACTTTGAGTGTAAATTTGGGTGTACACGAGCTGACTTTGAGTAAACTCAAATTTTTAATATCATATAAATTTTATTATTTCCCATACACGAGCTCGTGTATGTTCAAACTCAAAATTTTAATATCATATAAGTTTTATATAAAGTTTGTACACCCTTACTTGCATAAGGGTGTACACGAGCTGACTTTGAGTAAA
>NW_018177504.1:0-246 GCF_001263595.1 Phalaenopsis equestris
TGGACTCCCGGTCGCCTTTATTCGACCGGATATTCTTGATTCTTTGGCTAGTCGAGTGGGGGAGTCCGATCCAATTGGATGAGCATAAAGCTAAGCTAAAAAATAGGTCCTATGCAAGGTGGAGATCGACTTGCAGAAGTCTCTCACGCCGGGGATCTTTATAGGAATGACAGGGGAGGGGCGTAGCATAGCATAGCATATACTAATATCACTCAAAACATTGCATTGTGAAAAGACTTCGACGAG
>NW_018177505.1:0-246 GCF_001263595.1 Phalaenopsis equestris
GGGTCCGCCACACCCCTAATATTCCAGATCATGGTATTAATCATTAAATCTCAACAGACCCCTTCGAAAAGACCTAGAAAGGTTGGTGAATTGTTCCCCATCAGAATGAGCTTTCGTGTCATTAATTATATTGTCCTTGCTTAGATGTAACATCTCATTTTTCCTTTTAATTTTCTTTATACTAGCTTTTTGAGCTAACCATTCCTCTTCTAGAGCATTTGAAGCTTCCAAGATAGCTCCATCAAT
>NW_018177506.1:0-246 GCF_001263595.1 Phalaenopsis equestris
TTTTACGATAAAGAGGTTATGCGTTTCTATTGTTCATTACTAGTTTTCTCTCCTAGCTCCACTCAACGCTACACTATATTCCTTGGGGGTGATTCTTAGATGTTTTTGAATTCAACATTATGATACTCAAAGTAGCTTTCAAATATTGATGTTCTCACAACAGTTACATATTTGCCAACATATCAGGTGTGTGTTGTTATGGTGTTTGATAGACTTTCATCACAACTTCAATTGCACATTTTTTTT
>NW_018177507.1:0-246 GCF_001263595.1 Phalaenopsis equestris
TTCTCATTAGTATGAACTTTCTGCAACAGTATCTTACCAAAAATAATCAATTCTCTAATTTAGTGATAGCTCACATCAATGTGCTTAGTTCTAGCATGGTACACCCAATTGTTAGCAAAATAAATGGCAATTTTTCTATCACAATGCAACCAAACTCCACATTGCTCAACACCCAGATCCTTTACTAGTCCAGTAAGTCGTAAAACTTCTCTAGCAGCTTCAGTTACTGTCATATACTCAGCTTCA
>NW_018177508.1:0-246 GCF_001263595.1 Phalaenopsis equestris
TCATTAAAAATGAGGTCTCTGACATCAGTTAACTTCAATTTACTTGATCTATAACCTAACAACAGTAGTTACAAAAACCCAACCTGTAAGGAGTGATGAATGTAAAGTCGATGTGTAAATTTTCTCACCAAAGTTGATATTCATTGAGCTTAACTGACCTATGATCCAGTTGAACTAGTTGATGTACTCAAGAGCATAAGCTCCCTCAGATATCTTGTGATTAAAAAAAATTGCACATAAAATTTA
>NW_018177509.1:0-246 GCF_001263595.1 Phalaenopsis equestris
GAGAGAGAGAGAGAGAGAGAGGAGCTTCCCAAATGGACCCTTGCCACAATTTCCACTATAGTCTCGTGACGTTTCACACTTCAATGTGGGATATGGACAGCACGTGAACCGGTTCAAGTGAAATGCACAGAGCCAAACCAAGCAACACGTTTATGATTCTTTTCCTATATTTAGAGAGTTTCCTCATTTCCTTTCATTTTTTTCTAAACATCATCTATCTATCTATCTATCTATATATATATATAT
>NW_018177510.1:0-246 GCF_001263595.1 Phalaenopsis equestris
CATAAAGCTCCTATAACTGATGCTTTGATTGTTATATTCTGATTGGATATCCTTTTTCAGATGACTATGATTCTTTATGAGGTTCTAAGATTATATCCACCGGGAGTTGCACTTATTCGTCAAACTTACAAAGAAATGAAGCTTGGAGATTATACTTTCCCGCCAGGAGTGCAAGTTTTATTGCCTATCCTTCTTCTCCACCATAGTCGGAAGTTTTGGGGTGAGGATGCAGAAGAATTCAACCCT
>NW_018177511.1:0-246 GCF_001263595.1 Phalaenopsis equestris
AAAACTGGTGTTCCATAAACAGTTATTCTGTTTAAAAAATTCAGTTTTGAATGTACTAGTGGATAAATGTCGAAAATACTCATCTGTTCATATTATAAAAATTTATAATTTTTTATAGATTATGTAATTTTTATATACATAGTTGAGATTATGTGTCGCGTACCCCGATCTGCTGGTTGATATCCATAGTACAAGACCCCTCAGGTCGGTGGTTCAAATCTTCTCAAGCACAGTTGGCCATAAGGA
>NW_018177512.1:0-246 GCF_001263595.1 Phalaenopsis equestris
GGTTGGGTCAAATTCGAGTCAGACCCAAACCTAATCAATGAACCCGATTTGACACCCCCTAATCTAATTAAACCCCCTTTCGTAATGTTATTATTTTCATACATCATATTTTCTTAATTAACTTATCATTGAAAAAAAGCAAAATTGGGTGCTGGACTTCTAAACAGATAAACATTATGTGGTATATAAATATATTTGTAAAAAATGTAAAGAATAAAGAGGAAATTAGTAATCTTTTCTGCAAAA
>NW_018177513.1:0-246 GCF_001263595.1 Phalaenopsis equestris
TAAATGGCTAGGCCGTTTTGAATGGTTTGAGCACAACTATCTTGAAAATTTCTTTATAATGAGAAGGATGTCTCCACTCAAAGGAAAGACTACAAAGAACGAAGAAGACTCACATGTGCAAACCTTGTGGCGGCACCACTGAGACAGAGGGTGACATTCAACTTCGAAATGTTGAAGAAGGAAGGAGAAGATGCTTGTCAACTAGGGCTCTAAAAAAGCTTGTTGTTCGCGAACAGCTCGTGTTCG
>NW_018177514.1:0-246 GCF_001263595.1 Phalaenopsis equestris
TGCCAGACACGAGACAAACTCAAATAAAAAACTTTTAAGATTTTCAGACAAACAATCTATAGCTCCTACGTAGCCACTAATGAGGGAAGTCCCACATATCAAAGATGAAAAGCTTAAGTTATTTCTAAAAAGCTATATGAAGTAATTTGCATATTAAGTTCCAATTCAGTTCAACTGTGCACCTAGGGCTGTCAAAAAAGCTTGTTGTTCCTGAACAACTCGTGTTCGGTTCGTTCGTTAAGTAAA
>NW_018177515.1:0-246 GCF_001263595.1 Phalaenopsis equestris
CCAAACCATCCCAAGCTACATATTTGATGATATTACACGAAGACGATGTATGTCTCATCCCTATAAACCATTCCAAGCCACAGACACACCAAGCCTCTACAAGAACCCGAGTGGCATCCACACAAACCCACAAGAACATCCACACTCCAAAACCACCACTTTAATTCATTTTATGTTAAAAGAAGCCAATCTTATAACAAAATACCCAATCCAAATTGCAATGATAAGGTTTTGGCGCCAAAGGAG
>NW_018177516.1:0-246 GCF_001263595.1 Phalaenopsis equestris
CATTTGAAGTTAACAAGATTTTTATTAGTAAACATTGACAAATATAAATATTTTAAATGCTGAAAACTAGGATGACCCAAACAATAATGCAACAACATAATAGGTCATTTAGTGGATCAAGAAAAACTGCAACTACCGAGTGAAGTGTCATCGTTCTCCGTGTCTTTCTCTTAAAAAAATAGATTATATCTACTCTTTTAATAGTTTCAATCATCCTCTCTGAACGACGATCCTGAAAGACACAAA
>NW_018177517.1:0-246 GCF_001263595.1 Phalaenopsis equestris
AATTGTGAACAACATGGACAACAAAACATGTCTACACCAGTTAAACCATTTTATAGAGTTAAACAACAAGCCATAAGAATTCAAGGTTGTCCGCTTAGTGCAACATAAATCCTTAACTTTCCTTTAGGCTTTTGTATGGCTATGTTATACAATATAAGCCTTAACTTTTTTTTGGATTTAGAGGTTGTCGTTTGTCACGACCTAAATCGCTACATCTTCCAAGCTATTTTTGTGATCGTTTCACAC
>NW_018177518.1:0-246 GCF_001263595.1 Phalaenopsis equestris
AACAAGCATTTCACCCACTCATTTGTCCTCAACATAGGAGGACGTCATGCGTGGTATCCATCTAGTTCTGGTGTGGTAGTATTCCAACAAAAATATCATAACAACTGCAACCCATGCCATTTTATTACAACGTTCTTTCTGTGGATCCATCCTGAAAGGAGAAATATATTAGGACAAGTGATGACAGACAGATGTAATAGAAATAACATCGAAGACTAAAAACCATCAGAAAAGAAATTTCCTAAA
>NW_018177519.1:0-246 GCF_001263595.1 Phalaenopsis equestris
TACCAGGATGATATTGAATATCCAAATCATAATCCTTCATCAACTCGAGTCATCGTCCTTGCCTCAGGTTAATTTCCTTCTAAGAGAAAATGTATAAAAAGGTAGTTTTAGCTTTTTAAAAGTAAATAAGGGTATTTTTTTATATGGCAAGAAAGATTTAGGTGTTAGATATGTAAATACATAGAAATTAGATGGTATGTATGTAAATGCCTCCCTTATTTATATATTAAGTTCTTAATTTTTTTT
>NW_018177520.1:0-246 GCF_001263595.1 Phalaenopsis equestris
AATCTCTCGTAGGCTTTCCTCTTTTCACTCGTGGAGCCATTTAAATTTCTATGGAAATCCAAATAAATTTTAAAAATAAAAATCTAACTCCACAAGTAAGAATATTTGATAAGAAACTTTTCACTATGTGTTTTATATAAGCTTTGTCATCTAATTCCCTAATTTTTGGATTTCTCATAATGTATAATAAATCCATGGTGAAAATAAAAAATTTCTAAGCCAAAGTGAAACTCTTACCAAGAGAAG
>NW_018177521.1:0-246 GCF_001263595.1 Phalaenopsis equestris
ACGAATATTTAAATCGAGCCGAACATGAACACATTTTTCAATTATTTTTATGATTAAAATGAGATTTTATAATTAGAACTAGAAGAATTTGGAAACTATAAAAATATTATGTGATATTTTGTTAAAGAAATAAAAATTTAATAACACTATAACAACTTTTAGAAACTATTTTTCACAATTACCCCTGAACTTTGATCTATATGGATAAACTTAAGTGGGTTGGGCCAAATTCACGTTATAAAATAG
>NW_018177522.1:0-246 GCF_001263595.1 Phalaenopsis equestris
TCAAGATTGATAAATGTACTTCTCTCTTGTGATTTTCTAGGTAGATTATAGGTGTTGATACTAAGAATTGTAATGTAGTAGTGACAACAAGAGCATAAGCCTCATTTACCCTCTTCTGAGTGCATAAATAAATATGATTCAAGTTTAGGTAATTTTTTCCGTCTAATACCACGTGAAACTCCTAATTCAAACTACATCAATATGAATCTCCCTAAGTTGCATTACTTCATGACTTATCTTTCATAG
>NW_018177523.1:0-246 GCF_001263595.1 Phalaenopsis equestris
ATAAATCCAAAAGATTACAAATAATGATATTACTAACAGTTTTGGAGTGAAAAAGAAAATGCTGTAAAAAAATTGTTTACGAACTTTGATGTCTTCAATCAACACTTTAAGGCCTCGTTGAATCCGGGGAACTGTTCGATTAGGCTGAACACTTCCGTCTAAAAATTTTATATTTGACAACGAAGCATTTTCGAAATGTCTCTGACAATTGTATTGTAAGAACCGTGAATTTTCATCATTTTAGAA
>NW_018177524.1:0-246 GCF_001263595.1 Phalaenopsis equestris
CATATTCATAACTTGAAGAGTATAAAAAGGGAGAGAAATAAGAACACTTTTAAGAAGAGTTACCCTCCCACTAAACGAAAGAAACTTATTTTCCCATTATAAAATATTATTCTCGATTTTATCAAAAAAACTCAAAAAAAGAGCACTTCTCTTTTTACTCTTATCCATATGAAAACCCATATAAGTCAAAGGTAAAGAAGCTTTATTACTACCAATAAAATCCATAATCCAATTCCTTTTAGAAAC
>NW_018177525.1:0-246 GCF_001263595.1 Phalaenopsis equestris
AATCTTCAAAAAGCATCTAAATTCATCGAATCTTCCAGAAATTCGCCCAGCACCGACATTGGCGTCGTCGTTGTCCGTTGTCTGATTTATTTCTTAAGTTTTTTGTCAAAAGGTGTCTTCGGTGCCCAGTCTAGCGCCATCGATGCCTCTGATATTCTGGACTCCTCCTTCATGGTGGCACCGTCGGCATCCTTGCTGGCATCATCGATATTGAGTTTTTCTTCCAAAACGCCATTTTGACTCCAA
>NW_018177526.1:0-246 GCF_001263595.1 Phalaenopsis equestris
AAAAAAAAATAGAAAAACGTGTGAAGATTTCTCTGTTTCATGCTCCTTTCGGCTGTCCTCTCTCAGCCTTCTCTGCCGCCATGGAGGTCTGCTTCATATTCTTTCTCAATCTATACTGTGAAACTCCCTTCATTTACATTTGCAGTCGTTCTCTTCTTCTTTTGTTTTCTTTTCTTCCCCATTCAAATTATAAAAATCTAATCTTTTGGAAATTACATATGCTGCACGTCCTAAAAATCGCATTTT
>NW_018177527.1:0-246 GCF_001263595.1 Phalaenopsis equestris
ATAAAGATCGATGTTGTCACACCTCAAGATAGACTAGTCCATTGGCTTCTAAGGAAGAAGTATCTTTTCTCAATTTTCATAATGGACCTGGGATTGACTACAAAGTGAGAGAATAACTATAGGGTGTCAAAGCCTAGCCATAGATCCATTGAGTTCCACTCTTTTGATGGATTTATAAATAAGTGCCCCCAAATAAATAGGTCTTCCCATTTGAATACAGTAATTGAGGATTGCACTTTCCTTCAT
>NW_018177528.1:0-246 GCF_001263595.1 Phalaenopsis equestris
ATTCATTTTAATTATTTTAATTATCTAAGTATGGCCGCTTTTTTCTACTTTTTTAATTAAAAAAGGACCTTTAATTATTGCCATTAAATTATGAATCATTCGATTTATAAAATTCCACGGTAACATTCCATGCATGCATTGCTAACCAAACCAAATCTATTCAAAGCACTCCTTTGAACCGGTCATTTCGCTTTTATAAAAAACTAGCATCTTTTTGCAAAAGAACCCCTATGAAGGGAATGAATT
>NW_018177529.1:0-246 GCF_001263595.1 Phalaenopsis equestris
TAGAATTATATGAGAACTCTACTAGTATAGATTTTTCTAATACATTTAAAATTAAGAATAAGCTCACAAGTGTAAATAAGTTTCTTCATTTAGGATAATTTAAGTGAAGCCAAGTTTTACTTAAGCATCTCCTCCTTCTCCTCAGATATTTATCTTTTTTTTTGTTTTTCTTTTTCTTTTTATTTTGGATTTTTTTTTCTTCTAGGATCTTTTTGAAATCTTTCTTTTATTTTCTTTTCTTGTGAG
>NW_018177530.1:0-246 GCF_001263595.1 Phalaenopsis equestris
ATTTTTTTTTCTTGTAAGAAGGGAAGTGACTTTCTGGAGACAGTTCAAATTGAACTCAATAGATGGTTCTTGAACTTCTGAAGCAGCAACCTTCATGACGACGAATGGAGCCTTGCCAAGTACGACCTCAAATTCATCAAAGCTAGCTCCAAACTTGATCATTAGTGCAATGTTACGGGTGTCGCGGTCGGTTGGCAGGTTGCAAGAGAATGTGAGAGTAGGGAACGCCATTGTAGCAGCTTCAAA
>NW_018177531.1:0-246 GCF_001263595.1 Phalaenopsis equestris
GGGTTCACAAATTTTTTCAATATTCTTTTAATCTTACAATTGGGTAATTCAAACAAACCACTTTTCTGAGGATGATAAGCCATAGGAATTCGATGGTTGATATGATATTTTTCTTTAATAATTTTTCCATTACTGCATTTTTGAAATGACTTCCCCAGTCAGTTATTATCACTCTTGGCAGCCCAAATCTACAGAATATATTTGTTCTTATAAACTTTGTAACACTTTAAGCATCACATCGAGGTA
>NW_018177532.1:0-246 GCF_001263595.1 Phalaenopsis equestris
GATATGTAAATACATGAGAATTGAGGGGTATGTATGTGAATCTTTCAAATTAGAATTTAGCTATTTGATCTGCAAAACATGAGAATGGAGTGGTATGTATGTGAATCTTTGAAATTAAAATTAAGCTATTTAATGTGTAATAACATAAAATGATAAATTATATTTCATTTATTAGCTATTAAATTTAGCTATTTGATAAAAACATGGAATGATAAATTATATTTCATTTGATATGTAAAAACATGA
>NW_018177533.1:0-246 GCF_001263595.1 Phalaenopsis equestris
GTCAATTTTTTATCATTTTAGAACATAAATGATGATGTGCATTCCATCACGTGACTTTTAAAGGAGCTTCACGGGACGGAAAAACTCTTTCAAATGAAATGAAGTCTTATAAATAGAATTCCGTTAGAAGCTAAAATCTAAATTGCCAGAAATCAGAAACATATAAAATACTTTAAAAGATATGTATAACAAAATGCATAAGAAAGGTGAGTTGAAATATTCATTGTTAATTTGCTGTATATATCT
>NW_018177534.1:0-246 GCF_001263595.1 Phalaenopsis equestris
GCCTGGCAGCTTCGATGTTACCCTGTTCGGATATCAGAAGGTTTCCGGTATCGGCGATGGAGTCGCCGAAGCTGAAAATAGAGGAGAAGCAGCCATTGGCGCCTGCAATAGAATGAAGGAATACGACAACGAGCTGGAGCAGGGCGGGCGAAGCAATGGAATGAGTCGACGGGAAACTCAAAAGGCTCGGAACCGGATTTAAAGCCATTCCCGTGAATGGGGGAGAAAATCTGCTTGGAAGCTCAT
>NW_018177535.1:0-246 GCF_001263595.1 Phalaenopsis equestris
TATTTGATACTAGAAAAATTCATTTTCATTTATGATATTAAGCGTTAAACAATATAAAAAATACTCAAAAAAATTAAAATAGACATATCAAACAAGCTAAATAACTTCAACAGTACACATATTTCTTGAAGCATACAACTACCATTCAAAAAAACCATCATATGCATTATCCCATGTTTCCTAACTGTTAACCTCTATGCACATTAGTGTGCCAGATTTTTGCAAAATATGAGAAGAGTACGTGAC
>NW_018177536.1:0-246 GCF_001263595.1 Phalaenopsis equestris
GCTCGAAATATAAACGAGACGAACATGAGCTGAGCCTGGGCTCGCCAGTGTTCGGCTCGTTTACACCCATAGTATTTACGTCTCTCACGCCTAAACTTTCATAGCTTTTTGGTGCTTTAAATCTATGCATGAGAAATTTATATTTTACTTTTAAAAAATGATAATAGTACTATTTTTTGATGTGATGTTATGGATTTGAGTGTTATATTCCTAAATATAAAAATTTAGGTGTGAGATTTGTAAATA
>NW_018177537.1:0-246 GCF_001263595.1 Phalaenopsis equestris
ATAACCACATACTTCGTAGTACTATCATAAAAGTCAAGATCAGTATGCAAGGCATAGGTCTTCGATTAGTGCCTCGTATTCCACTTGGTTGTTAGTGACGTTGAAAATCTACAATGATTTAATGGTAATAGTGCTCGCCATATGAGTTATTCAAAGTGAGTCCTAGCCTTGAGATTATTTTATTTGAAGCACTATCAGTGTACACAATCCACATGCAATCCTTAATGATGGTTCCTTCATCTCTAG
>NW_018177538.1:0-246 GCF_001263595.1 Phalaenopsis equestris
TAATAACCCTCAAATTGTTAACATTGCAAAAAAAATATCATTATTATGAGCTTTTTGAAAGTGAAACATGTAATTTCATGCATAAATTTATGAGAAGAAAATATTATAAATATAAATATGAAAGTTTTAAGTGTTAGATATATAAATATATAAATACACGAAATTTGTATGGTATGTAAGTAAATTTACCTTTCTAATAACTTGTGGTTTCTTTGGGGCAGCTGTAGCTTATTGAATAATCTACTA
>NW_018177539.1:0-246 GCF_001263595.1 Phalaenopsis equestris
AAGCTGTGGGATGCCAAAACAGGGAAGGAGCTCTGTTCATTGTAAGTAACTTTCATCATTGTTTGGTTTACTTTGCGTGAATTCTGATTGTTAATTCATTTCTGTTTTGCAGTCATGGCCATAAAAATACTGTGTTGTGCGTCAAGTGGAATCAGAATGGAAACTGGGTTCTTACTTCGTCGAAAGATCAAATCATCAAGGTTTTCTTTCATTAACCCATTTATTGGTTTTTTTGCTGCAGTTGTG
>NW_018177540.1:0-246 GCF_001263595.1 Phalaenopsis equestris
AATCGTTTACCATCTCAACAGTTGAAGTATGAGTCTCACTACTATCAATTTTTTTATAAATATCATAATTATCATACACTACATACTTTCAGATGCATTTGTTTTTTCATCGACTTGCTCATGAACATCATAAGTTGGCAGCTCAATCAGCACGATATGCCTTTATAGGGTATAATCCTAATCATAAAAGTTCTATTATGATTCAATTAATAGTCGATGACATATTTCTCGGAATGTGATTTTTTT
>NW_018177541.1:0-246 GCF_001263595.1 Phalaenopsis equestris
ACATAAAACACGCACAAAAACAACACACGCTAGGGTTGTATCAAAAAACCCCTTCCTTTCATTAGTGGTAGGCTTTCCCTTCTTCAAACTTTGTTAAAAACCTCTATTTATATGTTCTTAGGATAGCCAAAATGAATAGTAGCATGTAAATGAAGATAGAATGAATTTTTAATAAAACTTTATGTGTTAATCATGGTCAAGGAATGCATTGGTCTACTTTTATAAGCATTTTAAACAAAAAAAAAA
>NW_018177542.1:0-246 GCF_001263595.1 Phalaenopsis equestris
AAAAAAAAAACAAAAACTATTTTAATAAAATAAAATAAGCAAAATAAAATTCTAATTTTAAAAATAGCAATTCTAGAAAGAAATTTGAAATTTCAGATTTAACAAGTTCCTAAAGTCAAATTTAAATCGTACTCAGTTCAACAGGATAATATATACAAATAAACTCCTTGTAATTTCTTGTGTAGCGATAAATGTAGCCATGATGTGTGGCCAAGCATGCTTCCAACGGTCCCAAAAAAGTCAAAA
>NW_018177543.1:0-246 GCF_001263595.1 Phalaenopsis equestris
TAGATAAATAGAGTGGCGACTCCAACATCCTTATCAACAATAGACACGACGACATGTGGGCACGAATGAGAATTGGCGGCCACCGTGAACGATGAGCCCCGATTGCCACCAATCTATTTTCTTTTCCCCAACGAGAGTATCTAATACTCCCCAGCAGAAACAATTGTCACACAATTCTACACTTCATTTTAGGTCTATTGACTTAGAAGTTTATGTTGGTTTTGTTGATCTCGTTGGTCAACGCCA
>NW_018177544.1:0-246 GCF_001263595.1 Phalaenopsis equestris
AAACAAAGAATGTAAACATATGCATTCTAAAATGTATAACAAAAGCTTATCTTCAGCAGAAATAATATTTAAACATTGCAGTAAAAGTATTATGACAAAGCACCAGGTAAGTATGGATGGAGTTTAACATACCAAGCCCATCCTTGACGCTGGAAAGTGTCCATTTTTGAGCCTAGCTTCACGCAAGCCATCTTGAACAGATTAAAATTTTCAAATAAACAACTCAAGCAGACTCAAACGCCTATG
>NW_018177545.1:0-246 GCF_001263595.1 Phalaenopsis equestris
TGTTTCTGGATTCACAATTGGATAAGACTATTTGGTTATGGTGTGCTTTAGCTGCTACTGGTGGTTGTCTACTTTGCTTTACAGTTATACCACCATCATTATATTTAGTTATCTGGCTATGTTTCTGGATTAGGTGTTATGAGTGGATTAGAATTTTTGCAGTAGGTAATTTTTAGGTTTGTTCCACTACAGCTGCTAGAACCATTATCTCAAGGCTAACTCTTATTTATGGTTTTAAGATTTTTT
>NW_018177546.1:0-246 GCF_001263595.1 Phalaenopsis equestris
ATAAAAGAAATTTAAAGACTATAATATCTAACAAAGGTAACATAAAATCAGATAAGAATAAAACATAAAAGGTCACATTTCCAGTACACATCAATAAATCTAGAGTTAAACATTATAAAAAATAACCAATTACAAATAAAAACAAGAATCCATAAACAAACTTAGCTCAGGGTCTCACCTTTTAAAGAGTTGGTAGGCGGTGGTAAAAGTATGGATTTGGGATCTTTAAGTGGTGAAAATGCTATG
>NW_018177547.1:0-246 GCF_001263595.1 Phalaenopsis equestris
AAAATACCGCTTCTCCTTTGCGTTGCGGCACCTATTATTGGTTGCCTGCGCTATGTGCCTAATGTTCCAAAGCCCCCGAACCACGGTGAGATTGAACCCTTAACCCGAGGAGACCTACAGTGACCTCGCCACCAACACGCTAAGGCTTGCGGCACATGTGTATGTAAGTATGTATATATATGTATGTCTGTATGTATATATACAGACACACACACACACACATACATATATAGATGCGCCGTGTAC
>NW_018177548.1:0-246 GCF_001263595.1 Phalaenopsis equestris
GTAGGGAAATTTCGATGTGCGCGCGACAAAAATTTGGGACATCCGGGGGAGTGGTTTCTAGATTTGCCATTCTTTGTCAATAATGCATGGGTTACTCATGGTTCAATGCACAAGTTTTTTGTCTTTTCTAGGGAGATTCATAAAATTAATGTATTTTTATATGTAATATTTAAAAATTAAAATTAGTTATGCATCACCAATCCTTTAAATTATATTTAAACTATTGATAATCTTATCTTTTTTTTT
>NW_018177549.1:0-246 GCF_001263595.1 Phalaenopsis equestris
GTGTGGGGTGGGTCATTGACCCGATAATGTTTGGCTTGTTAATATGTCTCACAATTAAAATTAGAAAAATTTTTATTAGAAAACTTCCAAGAATACAATTTTTTTAAATATTAGAAACTAGAAAGACTTAAACGACAATACAACAATATAATGAGACATTTAAAGACTCGAGATAAGCTACAACTCCTAATAGGTGTCTCCTTACTCTCCATGCTATTCTCTTGGAAGTAGTAGTCTTCTTACTCT
>NW_018177550.1:0-246 GCF_001263595.1 Phalaenopsis equestris
AATCAAATCACTGAAAATTGACATCATACATCTTTCAAATGTTGCAGGTGTATTACATAATCCAAAGGGAATTCACCTAAAAGCAAATGTTTCATAAGGAATAGTAAATGTTGTTTTTTTTATCCTCTAGAGCAATATGTATTTGGTGCAAATTGGTATATCCATCTAGAAAACAAAACTATTTATGCTCAGCCAATCAATCAAACATTTGGTCCAAAAAGGGTAAGGGAAAATGATCCTTCATGG
>NW_018177551.1:0-246 GCF_001263595.1 Phalaenopsis equestris
ACATATATAGCACATAATTCTTATGTATTTACATAATCTCACATCTAAACTTTCATATTTACACACATATCAATCAAATCTTTAATATTAAAAAAAATAAAAACACTATTATCACTTTTTATAAGTCAAATAAACCTTTCCATGCATGATTTTAAAGCACCAAAGTGCTATATGTGTAACTACGCAAGTTCAGGTGTGACATATGAGAATACATAAGTTGAAAAAACATTAGCATTGTGTGCTACT
>NW_018177552.1:0-246 GCF_001263595.1 Phalaenopsis equestris
TGGTGCAAGTGGTCGGTCGACCGGGCCGTGGTGGCCGGTCGAATCAAAGTAATCAGTCGACTTGTTCGGGATGACCGACCGAGGTTCAAGTGGCATCGACCGCTCCGGGACGACCGGTCGAGGCACAAGTAGTGTTAACTGGTCCGGTACGATCGATCGAGGGACAAGTGGTGCCGGTGCAAGTGCAAGTGCAAATGCGAGATACAAGGTGCAGGTGCAAGTGCAAGTGCAATGTGCAAATGCAAG
>NW_018177553.1:0-246 GCF_001263595.1 Phalaenopsis equestris
TGAAATTGAAAGTGGCATTATCCATCTTAAGCGAATTACCAAAAATAGATGCAAGAGAATAAATGAATTTCATGTTATATAAATGCAGCTTTAACCCACCCCAGAAATTTAATCCGAATTGGAACAATAGGAGATTCCTCTCTGGGATTAAATTTGGGGTCCATTTTAAAATCTTCATGTAAGACTTATCGATAACTAAAACCTTCGTTGCAAAACAGAAGCATAATCTTTCTCACGTTCTAGCTT
>NW_018177554.1:0-246 GCF_001263595.1 Phalaenopsis equestris
TGAGAAGGTCAAGGAGGCTGCAAAGAAGTCCGTTGCGAAGGAGAAATTGAGATGAATGACATACTCGTTTTCTTTTCCTGTTTATAGGTCAGGATATTCTTACATTAAGCTACTAGTGTAAACAAATGATTGATTGGTTCTTAGTTGGACAATCTGCAAATATATGTGAGGCTCTAATTCTGATTTCAGCATTACGTGTTTTAACTTGATTTCAGAAAATTGTTTGCTAATTAATTATTAGAAGTG
>NW_018177555.1:0-246 GCF_001263595.1 Phalaenopsis equestris
GGTTCAACCTCGCTTCTAACCGATTCAATAATGGTTCTATGCAGAAATGTTTCTGAGCTTAGGCCTTTAAATGACGGTTCACGGTTGAATTATTCAAACCGATCGATCTAGTCTGGTTTTTAAAATCATGATTATTTCTATATTAAACGGGTTACGCTGGTCGGGTTCATGCCAGTCTAGTTGAAGACGGTTCTGATTCTGATTAGACTTTTTGACCCGTGTAATATTTTAGTCGGGTTCATGTCA
>NW_018177556.1:0-246 GCF_001263595.1 Phalaenopsis equestris
ATTGAAGTTGTCGGTCGCTGGAATGAGTATCCCAATGCTTGATTTAATTTAATTTTTATACATATAATTTGGATAAAGTACTATTTTAAATTTTGAAAATACAAGAGTGAACTAATCTCATATCTTTTGTTAGTTTAAATAAACAAGCATAATACTTCAAGCAATGCATCTATCCCGATAGATAAATACACTACTTACTACTAAGGCTCAGTTAAATAAACTAGAGAACTTATGACACCCATTTAA
>NW_018177557.1:0-246 GCF_001263595.1 Phalaenopsis equestris
TCACCTCCACTTCTCTCGATCCGAGCTTTCGATTTGAATGTTGAATAATGAAGGACTGGAGAATATAAAAGCAGACGTGACGGCGTTAACGTATAAAAGGCGCCGTCTACGTGCCATTTAACGCACGGCTTTTACTCACTCGGACCGTAACCGGTCGGGTTCGAATGTTCGAATACGACCCTGCATTTTTTCAGGACCGCGAAATGGATAATCGAGTCATGGACACGGTCTAAACCGGAATCAGTT
>NW_018177558.1:0-246 GCF_001263595.1 Phalaenopsis equestris
TCATCTCTCTTAACACACCCCTTTCAGCTATTTTTTAGAAAAGCATAAGGAAGACTCCTATAATTGGGTATTATTGGGAATCTCCTAACATTTAATTAACTAAAGGGATACAACCCTTTGGGAGATGCTCTTGACCCAAAAAAAAATTTTTTTTTAGTTCTTTGGTTATGGTTTGCTTATGTAGAAATTCTCTTTGTGGACATAATGTTTCGAGATATTTTGATCTAGTCTCGTTCTAGACGTATA
>NW_018177559.1:0-246 GCF_001263595.1 Phalaenopsis equestris
TCATCTCTCTTAACACACCCCTTTCAGCTATTTTTCAGAAAAGCATAAGAAAGACTCCTATAATTGAGTATTATTGGGAATCTCCTAAGATTTAATTAACTAAAGGGATACAACCCCTTGGGAGATGCTCTTGACCCAAAAATTTTTTTTTTTTTAGTTCTTTTGTTATGGTTTGCTTATGTAGGAATTCTCTTTGTGGACATAATGTTTTGAGATATTTTGATCTAGTCTCGTTCTAGACGTATA
>NW_018177560.1:0-246 GCF_001263595.1 Phalaenopsis equestris
TGTGCCTTAACTGTGACATTAACACTCGCCAACGACAAGCTCCGTAAGGAATTTACCATGACCGTATATGCAAAACACACACACACTCGACAACAACTCCTAACATTGAAATTACTCGTGCATTCCAATAATTAACATGTAAGGGAGAAAAAAAGTCAGGATAATGAAACCCCAGACCTTAAAAATTTCCTTGTATTATGACAATTCATTTGTAGGTTACAAATAACACTCTCCTTTACAACGAAA
>NW_018177561.1:0-246 GCF_001263595.1 Phalaenopsis equestris
AGAAAAGAAGTTTTAGTTTGTAAAATTAATTAATATTGAAAATTATTAATTACGAAACAAAGTAATTATAAAAAATTAAATAGAAAAATATAAATTCTTCTCTGAAGTGTAAATCAACCCATGAGTAGGGTAACAATAAAGTTTCAAAGTTATTTGAGTTAAACTGAAGAAAATATGAAGTAAGAAACTTTAGGGGTAAAATGGTATTATGGAATTTTGAACTCCAAATTAAAATTTAGGTTAAAT
>NW_018177562.1:0-246 GCF_001263595.1 Phalaenopsis equestris
ACTAGGAATAAAGCAAATGCAGAAAAATAAAATCCCTACATTGATGAAAATAACAACGGTGTTAAATACGAAGACAAAAGGATGATTGATGCACTTGGGTACTAAACAAAGGCAAGAGACTAATCATATCTAAAATAAATAATGTAAGTTTCAAGGCAACAAGAAATTGTGTTTTGAATAATTATTCTTCTACTCATCCAAAATAAACTGAAATAGACAACTTGAGCCAAGTTCGTAATAAAGATG
>NW_018177563.1:0-246 GCF_001263595.1 Phalaenopsis equestris
AGCTCCACCTCCCTGCTAGTAACTCATTTTTGTAATCTGGTCTTGAATTATCTACTATCTTTTCCTTCGTTCTTCTAGTTTTTACGATTAACATAGCATTACCAAATCTCAAGTCAAATTATCCAGAAAATTTAGATTAGAGTGTTTTTGAATTTATTGAAACACAAAACTTAGAGTTAGTATTCAACAAAGAGTGCCTTTTTTCATACTTGGAAATTGGTTGTGAGCAAAATAATGAACTATTAT
>NW_018177564.1:0-246 GCF_001263595.1 Phalaenopsis equestris
AGAGAGAGAGAGAGAGAGAGAGGTGTAAACGAATGTTAGCGCGTGTTTTGCTCGTTAAAAAATTTTACTATTCGTGTTCGACTCGTTTTATATTTCGAACAAAAAAAGGTGTTTGTGTTCAGCTCATTTGTTTAGTGAGACGAATATGAGCTATTTGCGAGCAAAAACTCGTTTTGACAATTCTAATCACACAACTATAGGATGTTAGGCTAGAGTGAGACTTAAATATTATTATTTATATTAAAA
>NW_018177565.1:0-246 GCF_001263595.1 Phalaenopsis equestris
GGTCAATTCGGCACCTAGCAGGGTCAACTCAACACCTAGTAGCTAGGCAGGTCAACTCAGCACCTGCAGTTTGTCAACTCAGTAGGACAATTCAATAAGCCAACTTGGCAGATCAACTCGGCACTTGGTATTTTTGAATCAGTAATAATTTAAATTCAAGTATTGCAGGTGCACGAAGAAAACAATATGAAAAATGTGAAAAAAATGTGCCAAAAATCCTTGCTAAAAAAATTCAACAATTCAAAA
>NW_018177566.1:0-246 GCF_001263595.1 Phalaenopsis equestris
TTTTTTCTTTTTGGAATAAACGGGAGATTGTATTTAATTATGTTGAATCTGTGTTTATCTTGGGAAGACACTCAAAGAATAAAGCGTAGTAACTAAGGGAGAAGGAAAATAGAGAAAAAGGAGACAATTGCATAGCGACTTCGCCCTTTGAGACAAACTGGGGTATTCACAGGCTTTTATGACCCATTTTATATTATTGAAGATTTGGGTTACAAAGAGGGGGTGACCACTAAAAGAAGGAAAAAA
>NW_018177567.1:0-246 GCF_001263595.1 Phalaenopsis equestris
AAGATCATTTAATTTAAGTTGATCCCCTAAAAAATGGGTTTTTCATATTGAATATTTTCTTAATTTTAAGTTCTTTGATATTCACAACTCCATAGGGAAAAACTCCTATCACAACAAATGGGCCCATCCACTTAGAATTAAGTTTTCCTTAAAATAATCTTAAGCTTGCATTATATAGCAAAACTTATTACCTTGGGTCAAAATTTTTAGTAAGTATCCTCTGATCATACCACATCTTCATCTTTT
>NW_018177568.1:0-246 GCF_001263595.1 Phalaenopsis equestris
ATATTTAAAAATTGAAGCTTAGGTGCAAGATAGCCATGAAATGACCAGCCATTGCAGAATGGTATTTCTCCACCTTTTTTCAAAAGCTGTATATTACCCTCATGTTTCCTACTACTTCTTTAAAATCAACCCAAAGTAATTGTTAATGATGAAATTTATGTTTTATCTATTTGGTATTCTGTGCTTTTTTTTCCAATTATTTTCTTGCAAGGCATATTGTCTTTAACCATTAATAGTATTCTACAA
>NW_018177569.1:0-246 GCF_001263595.1 Phalaenopsis equestris
GAAGCCCATCTTTATCATAATGATAAGTATATGCAAATACGAATAGATGATGATATTGCTTATAATGAGGTGATGGAGAAATTCTTAAGGGATAACTACTCGGTTGTATTTCCTACTTGCCCCAGATATACACCATATAATCATGATGATATGCAGGAGGATTTAAATTTTGGTGATGATGACGATCAAGAAGATGATGACAAAGGTGGTGATGATGAGTAGTGTTATTTGTTTTTTTTTTTTTTT
>NW_018177570.1:0-246 GCF_001263595.1 Phalaenopsis equestris
GCTCATCGATCGAAGTTTGCATGTAATATTACGATAACGTGCCCTCTACCTAATCGAACAATCTTTTCTAAGGACAGTGAGCTTTGCAATGAGTTTCATCATAGAAGGTGAATGTTAATCATTTGGTTGACCGATCAACTCTTGGCCGACAAAATGAACAAAAAGCGATCTGACCAGAAGGTTGCAAGCGGTGTCAAAGAAAGTTGCAAAGATGGAACGGTGCAAAATAGTGGTTACAGGGTCAAA
>NW_018177571.1:0-246 GCF_001263595.1 Phalaenopsis equestris
GATGATTGCAATTGCTGACATAAACGAAGACTGACGTAAGTCATTAATAGACCATTTGTAGACTGGAAAATTACTAAAGGAAATGTCTGACGCATATCACATCACAGAAAGGGCTATGTTAAATGCTCTAGTGGGCGATGTCCTCTCAAAAAAATTTTTCAATCTAATGTGG
Organism: Phalaenopsis equestris; assembly: GCF_001263595.1. NCBI lineage: Eukaryota > Viridiplantae > Streptophyta > Magnoliopsida > Asparagales > Orchidaceae > Phalaenopsis > Phalaenopsis equestris. Next base: position 173 of record NW_018177571.1, read on the forward strand.
CTACGATGTATGAGCAGAGCCGAAGCACATATTATTTTGAAAGAAGTACATGCCAGATTATGTGGTGCTCACCA
>NW_018177572.1:0-246 GCF_001263595.1 Phalaenopsis equestris
GAGATGATTTATTTGTTGATTTGGAAAGACCAAAATGCATCTTCTGAGTTTGTAAACTCACTGTTTTGGGCTTAATACATTTATCATTTTGGAGTAGTTTTAAATGCATTTTTAAACACTATTTTGGGCTGCCAATGCTCATAGTTTTGGGGCAGATTTAAGCATTGTTTTAGGGTTGTTTATCCACTGTTTTTGGACGAGTTTAAATACTGTTTTTGGGCTGATTTAAGTACTGTTTTGGAAAGG
>NW_018177573.1:0-246 GCF_001263595.1 Phalaenopsis equestris
GGTGGGGGTGGTTAGCAGAAGGTAAGGAGCAGGGGTTCATGGCAGCAGCAATGAAAGCGGGAGAGGCTTACGGTAGCAGCAAAGCAGGAGGGGGCTACGGCAATTTCAGTGGAAGCATGAGGAATTTACGGCAGCAGTAGGAGATGGTCGTAGGGCTGGCAGAAGTGGGGAACTAAACAGGAGGGTTCTTAGGGTCGATGGCAGCGAGCAAGGAAGGGAATAGTGACATGCGTTAAATTTTTATAT
>NW_018177574.1:0-246 GCF_001263595.1 Phalaenopsis equestris
AGTGGTAAGAAAATGACATCATTGCTTTATCTGGATTGATGAAAATCAATCCTACTCCTGCCTTACCAGTTATGGTTGTTTGTATGTCCTTGTCCTTACGAGCAGATGAACCTCCATCAAAATATAATTTCCATCGTTGAATATTAGAACTTTTAAGTTCCAAAATTTGCTCATTGGGCAATTCATCATCAAGAGAAGACTCGGTCAGTATGGGGTGTGCTGCTAAGAAGTCTGCCAAAATTTGTC
>NW_018177575.1:0-246 GCF_001263595.1 Phalaenopsis equestris
GACCTCTCCACTTCTGTGAGGGAGTAGGTTTCACCTATTAGTGAACACTAATAGATATAAAAGTATTCAGAAGATTGTTTTTGCATTATTGTTACTTCATGGTCGTGATGAGGAAAAGGAGAAACCCACTCCTATCACTAAAGTTCGTATAATATTTCAGAGATTGGCTGTCAAAGAAGGACATTTAATAGTTGAAATACTTAAATAAGTGGGATGTACGGTATCCCCCCAAATGAAGAAAAAAAA
>NW_018177576.1:0-246 GCF_001263595.1 Phalaenopsis equestris
ACTGATGATTGTGGTCAAACAATGATTCCTTCAGTAACGAAAATAGGATGAAAGCACTAACGTGATAACAACCATATGACAGCGTTTGGGCGATAACAGTCAGATTAACGACTGTGGCCAAATGTTGTCGATGGAGCAATGTGTTGTGGGTCTCTTCCACGTGAATGTTTGCACTATGAATTTTGGGGAAACCAAAGATTGATTTCATTTTATGAAAAAAATGGGGATATTTTAACATTGAATTCC
>NW_018177577.1:0-246 GCF_001263595.1 Phalaenopsis equestris
ATAACACACAAATTTACGTGGTTCGGCTAATTTGCTTACGTCCACGGAGCTGCAGATGATTTTTATTACTTCGAGAAATTATACCGTAGAGCGCCTCAAAGTTTACAAGAAAACTTTCTTTTTTCTCTCCCTTCCTCTCTCTCTCTCTTCCTTTATCTCTCTTAGCTCTCCACCGTAAGCTTTAACGAGCCAAGCTTAAGGAGTGAAGGGATTAAGTAGCGGAGGGGTTAAGAAGTTTTGGCTTAA
>NW_018177578.1:0-246 GCF_001263595.1 Phalaenopsis equestris
ATATACAAATTAATTTAACTTTAAAGCTGAGCTCAATGAGTTGATGAGCTATAATTGAGCCTCCCCTTCATTTGTGAGCTCATGAAACGATATATTTTAAAATCAATTAATATAAAATGTGCTTAAAATATAGTAAAATTAAAAATATTAATTATACGAAAAAAATTCTCATACAGACAGTTGCTGAATTATTGAGCCGGCCTAAAGATCAAGAAATATGTGGCCCACACAATTTAATTTCAGGCC
>NW_018177579.1:0-246 GCF_001263595.1 Phalaenopsis equestris
AACCATATTAAATAAAAATACTCTTTAATATTTACTGAATTCGATAGACTCGATTTAAAAATTTATTAGTTACAAATATTATTAAATGTATTTTTTTTATTAACAATATATTATAAGAAATCACACCTATGTGATGTTAGCATTGCAGGATTCTAAATTATGTTTGTTATCATATTTCTTTGGAATAACTTACCCAAGTTTTAATTTTGTATATGTCTGTGTGTATGTATGTATATGTATATATAT
>NW_018177580.1:0-246 GCF_001263595.1 Phalaenopsis equestris
GACTTATCATTGGCTCCGAACTCAAATTTGAGATAGGAGTCTTGATCTAATATTTTCTGCAAAAATTATTGATAAATTTACATGCATACCACACAATCTTGTATTTACATATCCAGCACCTAAAGTTTGATATTTGCACTTATAACACCTTTGCAACATAAAATTACCGATGAAACAACGTATTTCACTATTGAAAGGATACTGATTGTGCAGGTGTTAGAAATGTAAATACATAAGAATTGTGTG
>NW_018177581.1:0-246 GCF_001263595.1 Phalaenopsis equestris
GACAGTAGGACACCCGGTTTAGGAGACACCCTATAGCGAGTCACTGACCTAACAACTGTATATCTATACACACCAAAACCCCGAACCTATGACCGATATATTAAGGAGCTTGGAGTATCCTTTCCAGGAAGCGGAACGAGAAAGCGAGCGGACGGAGGGTGACGATCGAGACCAGAGCAGCAAAGGGAAGGGCGATCTTCAGTTGGAATTATTATAGAATAAATAACAAACTCATAGGACTTCGAG
>NW_018177582.1:0-246 GCF_001263595.1 Phalaenopsis equestris
TGCATTCGTGCGTAGAAGTTTGTAATGAAAGCCAAAAAATACATGTACAGGAACCTGGCGTGTAAACACAAGCATTGTCGATCATGGAGCAAGTCTAGACAAACATAAAATAAAGTTTTGTAAGCCCATTTACTTAGCGAGTCAAACACTTTATTTAGTTCAAGCGTTTTATTCGGTCGTGTTTGACTCAATTGTAGTATATATGTGTGTATTGAATATCATATTTGATGCATCTACACCCCTCCA
>NW_018177583.1:0-246 GCF_001263595.1 Phalaenopsis equestris
ATATGGCAGAAACTAGGGTTGCTTTCAAACTTAGAAAAGACAAGTGAGTTGACTATTTACTTCTTTTATTCCAATTTCTTTGTATTTACATATCTAACTTTGCCTTTTACATTTATACCACTTCACACAAAAAAAATATCGCCATTTTAAGGTTTAAAAAGCGAAATATACCTTTTCATGGCATAGGTTAAGTGGGATGTATGTAAAAATTAAAAGTTAGTTGTTAGATATGTAGATACATAGGAA
>NW_018177584.1:0-246 GCF_001263595.1 Phalaenopsis equestris
TTTTAAATGAAAATAAAATAATAATTTTATCTAAATTTTCTTATCAATGTTATTTGCGACGGCGGTGTTATTTGTTTGTTTTCAGTGGTAATAACACTGTCATAACACCACAATAACATCGCAAATTTACTCGAATAACACGGTGTCGGCGCTATTTTTAGGTTGGTGGGGAGTTGGCTATGAGCTCAGGGAACATAGAGGAATATGTCATAGCAATTTAGTGCAATGATACCTAATTTTGGTAAG
>NW_018177585.1:0-246 GCF_001263595.1 Phalaenopsis equestris
ATATCAAGTTTAAAAACCTTGTTACCCCCTCTGCACTTCTTATCAATAGCTTCAATCAATTCCTGAGCAAGAAATATATTATTCGTAATATCTCTACCTTTTATAAAAGTTGATTGTTGAGGAGATATAAAGTGTGAGAGATGAGGCTGTGGCATATTAACAATAATCTTACTCAACATCTTAGAGATAACTGTGGTGAGGGAGATAGGACAGAAGTTATCCCAAGTAATTTTGTCATTTCCTTTA
>NW_018177586.1:0-246 GCF_001263595.1 Phalaenopsis equestris
TAGAATTTAGAATTTGATTTATAGTTTACACACTATAGTTTCTATGCAAGTTCTCATATTTTTCAAGTAATATAGGATTTATTTTAAGCGAGGTAAGAAATCCCTTAAGCTATGTTCTAGTCTACTACTCTCAAGTTTTAGGTTGGAATTTTTCAAAAGATTATTTTCCTAAATTTACTACTTAAATCTAAAATTAAAATTAACTAAATTAATAATCTATGGAGGTTGGTTAAATTTTGGAAAGTT
>NW_018177587.1:0-246 GCF_001263595.1 Phalaenopsis equestris
AAATACTTATCTCAAACTCTTCCCCAAGAAATCCTCTAAAGTTTTCCAGGCTGAACTTGACTCCACAAGACTAAACAAACACTCATTATTAACAAACTCTCACTATTGTGGCATAACTTACCCAAAAATGATTTTGTTCTTCTCTTGGACATGTAGAAATATCTTCTATATGTAGAGCTTTAAAAATAACTAAGAGTCACTTAAGGAACCTTTTTGAAATTTGTTAAAATTCAATGTATCTTGGCC
>NW_018177588.1:0-246 GCF_001263595.1 Phalaenopsis equestris
ATGTCGTCCATTCGCGCGTGTATTGATCTAATGGTTGCGGAGGAGTCGGACAAGTGAACGGAACGAAACAGTCGGCCACGTGGCAGCTGAGGTGGCTGGCTGCGTCAAATGGCGAAGCGCCTCGTGGAGACTTTGGAGACGCGTAGGTTGACGTGGCGCCGCGTGGATAAATAAAAAATCAGGCTTTATGGATTTATTTAAATGCCAGAATTTCAAAAATTCATATCTTTGTATAGAAAAATCATA
>NW_018177589.1:0-246 GCF_001263595.1 Phalaenopsis equestris
GATCTCCTGAGGAAAAATAAAGTTTTATACTTCAATCAAGCTATTGATAAGCTTGTAAAAATTATGAGTAAAGAAGTTAGAAGAATATATATTAAATAGTGTAGTTGAGGTGATCATTCATGTAAAAGCCATTTAAGGAGGCATATTTACTGATTGAGAAAATGACTATTAATAATTTGAACGGCATTCTGAAAGAGTTAATTCTAAGAAAGTAGCTAGTGTGCATTATATTAATGTCTTAGACTT
>NW_018177590.1:0-246 GCF_001263595.1 Phalaenopsis equestris
TGGTATTTAGGATCTCCATCGGCGGCGTTCATCGCAGATGGAAGGCTGTTGATAAGGGTTGGTGGCGAGAGGCGGGGATGTTCGGTGTTTGTTTTGGAGAGCATGAGGCGAGGCAAGGGACGGAACATGCTGCTTCCTAGTTCACTTCATATCATGTCTTCTTGCCTGAAGACGGTGTCAGCAAACGCTGGCAACGTTGCTTCTAGCGTTTGATCGGCCGGGGCCTCTGTGGCTTCCTCGATCTCA
>NW_018177591.1:0-246 GCF_001263595.1 Phalaenopsis equestris
TTTTTTTTTCAAAAAAGAGCGCAAGGAATTCATGTGATTATTTGTAGAGATTCTAATATATCTTGGCTAGAGGCGGTAACGACTAATATAAAAAGAATAGATTGTGAATTCAGAGACATACTCTCTCTTGTGAACATTATAGATTTTTCTTGTAATAATCTCAGTGAAAAGGTTCTTACTAAATTAATGAGCTTAGTTGGAATTATAAGCTTGAATTTATCCAGAAATGAATTCACTTGACAGATC
>NW_018177592.1:0-246 GCF_001263595.1 Phalaenopsis equestris
TATAATTTTTAAAAATGAGTGGTAATGATATTTTGATGTGAATGTAAATATGAGAGTTAAGGCGTTAGATACCTACATACATGAGAATTGTATGGCATGTATATATATATATACCTCTGTGTGTGTGTGTGTGTCACGTACTTGGATCAATTGTTCAGGTATCTACTTCTCAGTTGTAAGTCCCCTCTGGTATGTGATTCGATTCCCCCCTAGTGTAGGGTGTGGTACTCGAATTCTTAGGCGCAT
>NW_018177593.1:0-246 GCF_001263595.1 Phalaenopsis equestris
ACTTTTTCTTTCTCCATCTTCCTGATCACTAGTATATTCTATCTGCACATATATGGATCCTTCAAAAATAGCTGACAGATTGTCCTGAGTTTTGACCCCGTTCTTTTATATCTCCTCTTCTTATGATGAATTTCTGATTATGATAATCCCAAAACTTATGCCCAAACTCATCTGAATTATATTCAATGAAGGTGCACTTGACAGATTTTGATTCAAGCTTGCTCCTGGTCCCTGCTTTTACATGCA
>NW_018177594.1:0-246 GCF_001263595.1 Phalaenopsis equestris
TTATTTTGCATTTAAAATTTTGTTTGTTTGCTAGATTTTTCATATATATATATATATTTGTTTTAAAAAAAATGATTTGTTTTACCTGACAAATCTTTTTTTACTTCAAATTAAAATATAAATAAATAAAGTAAAAATAAAAAATAGAAAATAATACATAGAAGACTCAAAAAATCTCTAAACAATTATCATGGCAGAAGTCCACTCAACTAATGAAGAGAAGACTATCTGTTCTTAATAGAATCA